>NC_041390.1:168923560-168975691 GCF_002162155.2 Triticum dicoccoides | reverse complement strand
TGCGGGGGGTCGGCGGCGATAGCCCGTGGAGCGGGGGAGATGGTGCGGGGGGTGCTCGGCGGCGAGGGGGGCCGGATCTGGTGAGGTGGGATAGCGAACGAGATGGAGGGGGATCGAGATCGAGTGTCCATGAAATTTAAAAAAGTAAAAAAATATAAATATATATACTAATGGCACATCGGGTAATAGTGCGCCATTACTAGTTTAAACTAGTAATGGTGCATTGTGAAAAGGTGCGCCATTAGTAGTTTTGCAAAAAAAAGAATAAGAATTTTTTTTATAGTAATGGCGCACTCTCTGCCTGGTGCGCCATTACTAGTTAGAACTAGTAATGGCGCATTGTCGACCTGATGCGCCATTAGTATGTATGGAAAAATGGAAAAAAAATAATACTAGTGGCGCACCCTGTTTCCGGTGCGCCATTAGTGTCTTCCACACTAAAGGCGCATCACCAACAGGTGCGCCATTAGTATTTAGTAGTGGCGCACTACTTCCCTGGTGCGCCATTAGTATCAATCCTATCTATAGCCCTTTTCCTAGTAGTGCGATACCGCGATGGCCGCTCCCGATCACCCCGATGATCGTTACCTAAATCGGTCATTGGGCCGCATCCAGGAGATCGCTCATGTAACCGCTCTGGCCCTTGAGCTGGTGTAGGCTGCGCCATCCAAAGACGGGAAGATTAACCCCACCTCGGAGGCCACAGACTCCACGGCGTTGGAGCCGCACATGGACCTGGTCTCACATGATGCCTATGCCACCAAAACGCCGGGCTCGTCTCTGTCCATAGGTTCCGAACCGTGCAAGCCCGTGGATGCCGAGCTTGATCGTTTATCGATCTTAAAATTCAGCGCCGCAGACATCTTCCAGCACTCGCCTTTGGGCTATGTGCTAAACTCATTAAAAAACCTGTCCTTGCCGGAGGTCTCTCAGCCGAACTATATCCAGCTCAAACTAGGGGCTGACAATGGAGAATTTTACTTCCCACCCGCCACCCACTTTATCGCCACAGTCAAGAATTCGACCGATACACTTGATTACGACTTCGAGAATATCGACGGCATGGACAATGATACTAATGAACAAGATGAACGGGAAGATAGGCAGGTTAGCCCTACTGAACAGGCCACACATGAAGGTTCGGAGGACGACAATTACCTTCTGCTCTCTGAGGACGAGGTGGGCCTCGGCACTGAGGATTTCAACGTGCCTGAGGAACCTCGTGAGCAGGAGCGCTTTAAGCGCCAACTAATAGCCACCTTGGGCGTTTGGCCTGTTATCTATGGGCCGGACTGATGGGCTCTGAAGATATAAAGACCGAAGACTGTACTAGTGCCCGGATGGGACTCTCCTTGGCGTGGAAGGCAAGCTTGGCGAACAACTGTGAAGATTCCTGAAGGAAATATGCCCTAGAGGCAATAATAAAGTTATTATTTATTTCCTTATTTCATGATAAATGTTTATTATTCATGCTAGAATTGTATTAACCGGAAACATAATACATGTGTGAATACATAGACAAACATAGTGTCACTAGTATGCCTCTACTTGACTAGCTTGTTGAATCAATGATGGTTATGTTTCCTAACCATAGACATGAGTTGTCATTTGATTAACATGATCACATCATTATAGAATTATGTGATTGACTTGACCCATCCGTTAGCTTAGCACCCGATCGTTTAGTATGTTGCTATTTCTTTCTTCATGAATTATACATGTTCCAATGACTATGAGATTATGCAACTCCCGTTTATCGGAGGAACACTTTGTGTGCTACCAAACGTCACAACGTAACTGGGTGATTATAAAGGTGCTCTACAGGTGTCTCTGAAGGTACTTGTTGGTTTGGCGTATTTCGAGATTAGGATTTGTCACTCCATTGTCGGAGAGGTATCTCTGGGCCCTCTCGGTAATGCACATCACTTAAGCCTTGCAAGAATTGCAACTAATGAGTTAGTTGCGGGATGATGTATTACGGAACGAGTAAAGAGACTTGCCGGTAACGAGATTGAACTTGGTATTGAGATACTGACGATCTAATCTTAGGCAAGTAACATACCGATGACAAAGGGAACAACGTATGTTGTTATGCGGTCTGACCGATAAAGATCTTCGTAGAATGTGTGGGAGGCAATATGAACATCCAGGTTCCGCTATTGGTTATTGACCGGAGACGTGTCTCGGTCATGTCTACATAGTTCTCGAACCCGAAGGGTCCGCACGCTTAACGTTTTGATGACAGATATATTATGAGTTTATATGTTTTGATGTACCGAAGGTTGTTCAGAGTCCCGGATGTGATCATGGACATGACGAGGAGTCTCGAAATGGTCGAGGCACTACTAGGAAAAGGGCTATAGATGATATGGCCACTAATGGCGCACCAAACATGTGGTGCGCCACTCCTATATAGCAGTGGCGCACCATGTGTTGGTGCGCCATTAGTGAGAAAGACACAAATGGTGCACCAGACCCACGATGCGCCACTAGTAACAATTTTTTTCCAAAAATACTAATGGCACACCATGCCAGAATGCGCCTTTACTAGTTTTAACTAGAAATGGCGCACCAGCCACAGAGTGCGGCACTAGTAACAATTATTATTATTATTTTTCCAAAAATACTAATGGCGCACCACCAGCTGGTGCGCCATTAGTAACCAGGGTTACGAATGGCGCATTTGTAGGTGGTGCGCCATTAGTAACCTGGGACCAGCTAGATATTTTGGACAGCCACACATACACACTCACTTTCCCCACTTCATTCTCTCCACCTCCTCCTCCAAACTTGTGTCGGCTGCCTCCTCCTCCTCACCTCATTTGCACCATAGATTCATCAAAATTAAGTGGTTGAATTACCTTTTTTTGATAGGTAATTAAGGGGAAAGCTATCTTTGTGTTGTAGATCTACTTTTTTTCTCCCTCCAACAATGTGCACATGCACTTTTTATGGCCTAGCTATATCTATGTATGTTTGTGGTGTTGCATATAGTTGTGGTGTTGCATATGTTTGTGGTGTTTCATATATGTTTGTGTTTGCAGGTACCGGTATTTGAAATGCGATAGTTGCCAATATTTTGCGGGAATGTTGATTCATTTCCATTTCAGTGAGAATTTTGGCACTATGCATTCTTTTTGGTCCTATTTTTAGGGAAAGTCATGCCAAATTTTTTCTTGGTTCTAAAATATCGTTTTGCTCTACCCCGCCGGCGACCATGGTCCGCACGATGACCGAAGGCATCGTGAATAGGTTTTTGAGCTCCGTGAAGGCCGAGATGTTTCAAAAGAATGAGATGGAGATAAGATGTCCGTGTCGAAGATGCAAGCTGAAGAGCCTTATTACAGACCCGGATTCCGGGCAGGTGCGGGACCACCTGCTCTTGCGTGGTTTCATGGATGGCTATCGGTGGCAAGGTGATGAAGATGACTATGAAGTCATCCATGGGGGCCAGGCAAGACAACCACCGTGGCGAGGGCGGGCGAGAAGACGAAGAATCTCCAAGACATGATCACGACGGTGATGTTGTACACAGTCCATAGGGAAGCATAGCCAGGGGCTTTGAGACCAAAGAGTGCATCTCCTACTGCACGAATTATCTAGGCATTGAGAACCCCGTTAGTCTTCCCGTCAACAGGCACCTCGGCAGGCTCGCTGGATGGGTCACCGTGAGGGTCACCGCGAAATGCATGTCGACTCGCCGAATTTGAAAGAGCAAACCTAGTCGCGCTACAACACATAGACGTGGTCGATCCTTGGGTGGTAGAGCACAAAACCTTTATTGAGAAGACGTACAATGACCGAGGCCAACAGAGGACGGACAGAGATATAATCAAAGAGCACAACTCATGTTTCATGCGTTGGTTCAAGCAGAAGCTTCTGCCGTATGAGGCGTACGATATCAACTACTACACATTATACACCGAGGACAAGGACATGGAGAGCGATGGTTATCAGAACTCCGAGGTAACGACGGAATCCTACACCGGAAACGACAAGGGAAGATACTACGGAAGGATCGAGGAGATCTGGGAGCTGAGCTACGCTGGAGAGAAGGTCCCTATTTTCCGTATCAGATGGGCCAAGAGCGTCGTAAAAGAAGACCGCTATTTCACCACCATGGTTATACCCGAAGGCAAATCCAAGACCGCGGGCGCAAATGTCACTGTGAAAAATGAGCCATGGGTACTGGCTTCCCAAGTGGACCAATGCTTCTTCATTACCGACCTGTCAAAGCCCAGTCTTGTTGTCGTGAGGAGAGGCAAAAGGAAGATCATTGGAATGGATGGAGTCACCAGTGAGCAAGACTACGACAAGTACGGTGACCCGAAGATGGAACATGACGACGATGATGAAGTAGCAGCATACACCACAAGAAGAAGTAGGACCAGCCTACCTAAAGGACGTCTGTTCCATAGAAGAACTCCATTTGCAAAAAAGAAGGGCAAGAAGATTGTGAACATATAGCTAGCTAAGATCGATTGTATTTAAATCGTAGTCTTCATTTATCGATTGTATTTCATGGGCACTTTTTGATATCATGAATATTTTTAAATTTCATGGGCACTTTTTGAATTCATGAATATTTTTTCAAATTTGATGATATTTTTTCATATTCAATATGAAAAAATATTGAATATTCATGAGGACACTCGATCTCGATCCCCCTCCATCTCGATCGCTATCCCCCTCGCCAGATCCCCCTCGCCGCCGAGCACCCCCCTTGCCTTTGACTGGGCATCCCTGACGCCCTACATGTGTTTGCAGGGCGCCGTCGATGTTCTGTGCACTCTCCTGCACTTCGTGAACGATGAGTTGGTCGATGTCGCCAAGGGCAGAATTGTTCAACCGGGCAACCCCGTGTTCCACGGTAATCCGATGCCACCCACCGTGTATAGGGTTCAACTGGTTCGGGTGCTGCCAGGCTGCGACGACTTGTTACCTCCGATTCGACCCACCGGGGCTGACGAAGATGATGTGATGAACCTCAGCGCCTGCCTAAGATGGCCCCTGCTTTGGCAAAAGAGCCAGATTCGTTTGGGGGCGGGGGACACCACCCCAAAGACAACACCGCCAGTCGTGTCGGCGCCAAGCCATGGCAAGACCACCGCAACGCTACCGGACATGCTGGACATCCCTATGGCACAGGATCTAAACATCCATATGGCACAGGATCCGGACGACGACGACAACGACGATGGTAAATTTACCAACATCGATAAGTACTTTGCCGAACATGGGTACGATGACGAATTATTGGGGCCTCCTTCTCAAGAACCCAACCCTACAAAAGACGATCGCGATCTAGCTGGTACCGCGGAGAAACCCAACTGCAACAGGCATCGTCTGGCGTTCAGTTCTCAGGAGACGCCTCCAGCTGCCGACTTCACCGAGCCTCAGATAGCCAAGGAGCGAAATAGTATCAGCCCGAACACACTCAAGAAGGCGGTCTGTGAGCAGAACTCGGTCCCATTATAGCAGAAGAAGAAGGGACGGAAAAGAAAGAATAACAAAGGTGCGAGCCAGCCGGCACCAAGTATGATCCGTGCTCAGGACGGTCCACCTTCACCTAAGGATATCTCGAGGAGGGTGCATGTGGCGGGTATGCCGATGCTACCGACTAATATGCTCAATGCTGCAACTGGTGCTATGCGAAGTCTGCATGACAGTGTTCTTTATTTGGAGAAGCGGCGTCTCAGAGAGAATGATGTGGCATACCCGGTTTTCATGGCCAAGGTGCCAGAGGGGAAGGGCTTTGTGGATAACTCCATCGGGGGTACGATCGTCCTGTGGTTTGATGACATCTTCGCTATGTTTAACCTTCATCCACTGCACTACACCTTCGTTCGGCTATTTTCGCTGAGTATGGAGATGCGGATCATTAGAGACAAGATCCCGGACATCGTGATAGTCGACCCCTTCTACATGCGTGCCAAGATCTTGGGAAGCGCTGGGGACTTGCAAGTCGCGAGTTCTTACCTCGAAGGCATCATTCTGGCAAACCTAGATAAGGATAACTTCCTCGTGCCTTACTTTCCCAAGTAAGTCATCGCCTCAACCACCCCCTAACATATGATTTCTTAGATTTCGATCGTTTTTTTAACATTCCGTGTTTTGTGCAGTGACACACATTGCACACTCATCCTCTTAAGCCCGAAATATTCCATGGCCATGTATTTCGACTCGGACCATCAGTCGAAGAAAGACTACACAAATATCAAGAAAGTTCTTGATGATGTTCTCCCTGGCTACGGCAAATCTGGAGGCACCTTCACCAGGCCAGTTCGTAAGTACGGCAAGCACGTGTTCGCCCACAATACGACGTTCTGCTATGTGAAGCAGCCACCTGGCGGTCAGAAGGATGCCTACTACGCCCTCCATGACATGCGGGAGATCGTACGGGACCATAATCACCTTCTGCTACCAAATAATCTCAAAGATTGGGCCGCGAGCTTGTCGGCAATCCAGGACACGGACATCAGAAAAGAATTCTTTCGCATCCAGTCAGAGTTTGCAGAAATCATCCATCAAGATGTCCTTTGTACCTCGGGGCAGTTCAACCTCAGAAATCAACCGTCCAACAGTGAGATAGACACAATGCTACATATGCAGGTTGACAACGCCCGCGATTTCATGACCATCATGAGAGACGACGGTTCATCCACGCTCTGGTCCCTTGAGTCGAGTCGAAAGTAGTGATGCTATATGTAGTTCTGAAACATCGATTGGCTCATGTTGTAATTAAACTTTAATGAACTTGTATGTCTCTTTGGTTTGGACAGTCGTTCAACTTAGATGTAATTGATGCTAGTAATGTCTTGCTTTTCTCTTCCGATCCTTTTGTTGCATACTTATATATTGCTTCTGTATTGTCTGTGAATTGCTACCAACGTTTTGTTTGGCTAGTGCATAGAGATGCCGTCGTATGTCGTGTACAAGGGTAAGGTTCCCGGAGTCTATGACGATTGGGAGGAGTGCCGGAGACAGTTCACCGTTTCAGCAGTAATAGTTACAAACGGTACACCACTAGGGCGAAGGCGGAATCTAGACACGTGCGCTATATAGCGGGAGAGAGGAGGGAGCATTGGAGGAACTGGATGAAGACCAGTTTCATCGTGATTATGCTCATCGTGATGACCACAACTCTCTTCTATGTGATGGTAGTTTAGATGATCGATATCGACTTGTAATGTGAAGACAAACACGCTACTCGCGGTCTCGAGACTTGTAATGTTCTCTCTTTCTTCGGTCTTTTGAATTCAGAGACTAATATTATGAATTGTATTCGGAGACTAATCTTCTATGATATTCGATGAATCTACTGTTGCTGTGTGGTGTTGTCTATATTCTGTCCAATAATATATTTTGTAACCTGTGAAAATACCAGAAAAGAAAAAAATTCCTAATATTCATACTAGTGGCGCACACTCAGCACACTAATGGTGCACTGCAAAAATGACACTAATGGCGCATCACCCACTAGTGCGCCATTAGTATGCCAAAGCACATGGGTACATATGCCCCCCTGGGAGGCATACTAATGGCGCACGGTGGGCTATACTAATGGCGCACTGCGTGGTGCGCCATTAGTATACCAGATACTAATGGCGCACCAGGTGTGCGCCATTAGTATTTAATTCTAATGGCGTGGTGATAGTGGCGCACCAGTAGTGCGCCATTAGTAGGAAAAACTGGTGCGCCACTAGCAGGCCATTTCCTAGTTGTGAGACATGAAGATTGATATATTGGAAGCCTATGTTTGGATATCGGAAGTGTTCGGGGTGAAATCAGGATTTTACCGGAGTACCGGGAGGTTACCGGACCCCCCCCCCCGGGGACTTAATGGGCCTTAGTGGGCCTTGCTGGAAAGAGAGGAGAGGCGGCCAAGGCATGGGCCGTGCCCCCTCCCCCCTAGTCCGAATATGACAAGGAGAGGGGGGCGGCACCCCCCTTCCTTCTTCTCCTCCACCTCTTTCCCCTCTCTCTCCTAGTCCAACAAGGAAAAGGGGGGAGTCCTACTCCCGGTAGGAGTAGGACTCCTCCTGGCGCGCCCCTCTCTAGGTCGGCCGCACCCCCCCCCCTTTGCTCCTTTATATACGGGGGCAGGGGGCACCCCATAGACACAACAATTGATCGTTTGATCTTTTAGCCGTGTGCGGTGCCCCCCCTCCACCATAGTCCACCTCGATAATACTGTAGCGGTGCTTAGGCGAAGCCCTGCGTCGGTAGAACATCATCATCGTCACCACATCGTCGTGCTGACGAAACTCTCCCTCAACACTCGGCTGGAACAAAGTTCGAGGGACGTCATCGGGTTGAACATACTGAGACACCACATGATGATCGGGTGTGATAGGCTCTACGTTCAAATACAACGGGTGCAAAACAGTTGCACACGCGGAATACTCTGGTTAAACATGACGAGCCGAGCATATAACAGATATGGCCTTGGAACACTGAGACCGAAAGGTCGAGCGTGAATCATATAGTAGATATGATCAACATAGTGATGTTCACCGTTGAAACTACTCCATCTCACGTGATGATTGGACATGGTTTAGTTGATATGGATCATGTGATCACTTAGAGGATTAGAGGGATGTCTATCTAAGTGGGAGTTCTTAAGTAATATGATTAATTGAACTTACATTTATCATGAACTTAGTCCTGGTAGTATTAGCATATCTATGTTGTAGATCAATAGCTCGCGTTTAGCTCCCCTGTTTTATTTTTGATATGTTCCTATAGAAAACTAAGTTGAAAGATGTTAGTAGCTATGATGCAGATTGGATCCGTGATCTGAGGATTATCCTCATTGCTGCACAGAAGAATTATGTCCTTGATGCACCGCTAGGTGACAGGCCTATTGCAGGAGCAGAGGCAGATGCTATGAACATTCGGCTAGCTCAATATGATGACTACTTGATAGTTTAGTGCACCATGCTTAACAACTTAGAATCGGGACTTCAAAGACGTTTTGAACATCATGGATCATATGAGATGTTCCAGGAGTTGAAGTTAATATTTCAAGCTAATACCCAAGTTGACAGATATGAAGTCTCCAACAAGTTCTATAGCTAAAAGACGGAGGAGAATAGCTCAAGCAGTGAGCATGTGCTTAGATTATCTGGGTACTACAATCGCTTGAATCAAGTGGGAGTTAATCTTCCAGATAAAATAGTGATTGATAGAATTCTCTAGTCACCATCACCAAGTTAGTAGAACTTCGTAATGAACTATAGTATGCAAGGGATGACGAAAACGATTCCCGAGCTTTTCATGATGATGAAATCGATGAAGCTAGAAATCAAGAAAGAGCATAAAGTGTTGATGATTAACAAGACCACTAGTTTCAAGAAAAGGGCAAAGGGAAAGAATGGAAACTTCAAGAAGAACGGCAAGCAAGTTGCTGCTCAAGTGAAAAAACCTAGTCTGGACCCAAGCCTGAAACTGAGTGCTTCTACTGCAAAGGGACTGGTCACTGGAAGCGGAACTACCCCAAGTAATTGGCGGATAAGAAGGATGGCAAAGTGAACATAGGTATATTTGATATACATGTTATTGATGTGTACTTTACTAGTGTTTATAGCATCCCCTTAGTATTTGATACTAGTTTAGTTGCTAAGAATAGTACCTCGAAACGGGAGTTGCAAAATGAACAGAGACTAGTTAAGGGTGAAGTGACGATGTGTATTGGAAATGGTTCCAAGATTGATATGATCATCATTGCACACTCCCTATACTTTCGGGTTTAGTGTTAAACCTAAAATAAATGTTATTTAGTGTTTGCGTTGAGCATGAATATGATTGGATCATGTTTATTTCAATACGGTTATTCATGTAAGTTAGAGAATAATTGTTGTTCTGTTTACATGAATAAAACCTTCTATGGTCATACACCCAATGAAAATGGTTTGTTGGATCTCGATCGTGGTGATACACATTTTCATAATATTGAAGCCAAAAGATGCAAAGTTAATAATGATAGTGCAACTTATTTGTGGCACTGTCGTTTAGGTTATATTGGTGTAAAGCGCATGAAGAAAAACCAAGCTGATGGGCATTTGGAATCACTTGATTACGAATCAGTTGATTCTTGCGAACCATGCCTCATGGGCAAGATGACTAAGACTCCGTTCTCCGGAACAATGGAGCGAGCAACAGATTTGTTGGAAATCATACATACTGATGTATGTGGTCCGATGAATATTGAGGATCGCGGCAGGTATCATTATTTTCTGATCTTCATAGATGATTTGAGCAGATATGAGTATATCTACTTGATGAAACACAAGTATGAAACATTTGAAAAGTTCAAAGAATTTTAGAGTGAAGTGGAGAATCATGGTAACAAAAATAAAAGTTTCTACGATATGATCACAGAAGTAAAATATTTATGTTATGAGTTTGGCCTTCAGATAAAACAATGTGAAATAGTTTCAGTACTCACGCCACCTGGAACACCACAGTGTAATGGTGTGTCCGAACATCGTAACCGTACTTTATTAGATATGGTGCGATCTATGATGTCTCCTACCAATTTACCACTATCGTTTTGGGGTTATGCATTAGAGACAGCTACATTCACATTAAATAGGGCAACATCTAAATCCATTGAGACGGCATGGTATGAACTATGGTTTGGCAAGAAACCTAAGCTGTCGTTTCTTAAAGTTTGAGGTTGCAATGCTTATGTGAAAAAGTTTCAACCTGATAAGCTCAAACCCAAATCGGAGAAGTGCGTCTCCATAGGATACCCAAAAGAAAATGTTGGGTACACCTTCTATCACAGATCCGAAGGAAAGATATTCATTGCTGAGAATGGATCCTTTCTAGAGAAGGAGTTTCTCTCAAAAGAAGTGAGTGGAAGGAAAGTATAACTTGATGAGGTAACTGTACCTGCTCCCTTATTGGAAAGTAGTTCATCACAGAAACCTGTTCATGTGACTACTACACCAATTAGTGAGGAAGCTAATGATGATGATCATGTAACTTCAGATCAAGTTACTACCGAACCTCGTAGGTAAACCAGAGTGAGATCCGCACCAGAGTGGTATGGTAATCCTGTTCTGGAGGTCATGTTACTTGACCATGACGAACCTACAAACTATGAGGAAACGATGATGAGCCCAGATTCCGCGAAATGGCTTGAGGCCATGAAATCTGAGATGAGATCCATGTATAAGAACAAAGTATGGACTTTGATTGACTTGCCCAAAGATCGGCGAGCCATTGAGATTAAATGGATCTTCAATAGGAAGACGGACGTTGATAGTAGTGTTACTATCTACAAAGCTAGAATTGTCGCAAAAAGGTTTTCGACAAGTTCAAGGTGTTGACTACTATGAGAGTTTCTCACTCATATCTATGCTTAAGTCTGTCCGAATCATGTTAGCAATTGCCGCATTTTATGAAATCTGGCAAATGGATAAACAAAACTGCATTCCCTAATGGATTTATTAAAGAAGAGTTGTATATGATGCAACCAGAAGGTTTTGTCAATCCTAAAGGTACTAACAAAATATGCAAGCTCCAGCGATCCATCTATGGACTGGTGCAAGCATCTCGGAGTTGGAATATACGCTTTGATAAGTTGACCAAAGCATATAATTTTATACAGACTTGCAGTGAAGCCTGTATTTACAAGAAATTAAGTGGGAGCACTACAACATTTCTGATAAGTATATGTGAATGACATATTGTTGATCGGAGATAATGTAGAATTATTCTGCAAAGCATAAAGGGATGTTTGAAAGGAGTTTTTCAAAGAAATACCTCGGTGAAGCTGCTTACATATTGAGCATCAAGATCTATAGAGATAGATCAAGACGCTTGATAAGTTTTTCAATGAGTGCATACCTTGACAAGATTTTGAAGTAGTTCAAAATGGAACACTCAAAGAAGGAGTTCTTCCATGTGTTCCAAGGAGCGAAGTTGAGTAAGACTCAAAATCCGACCACGGCAAAAGATAGAGAGAGAATGAAAGTCATTCCCTATGCCTCAGCCATAGGTTCTATAAAGTATGCCATGTTGTGTACCAGACCTATTGTATACCCTGCCCTAAGTTTGGCAAGGGAGTACAATAGTGATCTAGGAGTAGATCACTGGACATTGGTCAAAATTATCCTTAGTGGAATAAGGATATGTTTCTCGATTATGGAGGTGACAAAAGGTTTGTCGTAAAGGGTTACATTAATGCAAGTTTTGACACTGATCCAGATGACTCAAAGTCTCAATCTGGATACATATTGAAAGTGGGAGAAATTAGCTAGAGTAGCTCCGTGCAGAGCATTGTTGACATAGAAATTTGCAAAATACATACGGATCTGAATGTGGCAGACCCGTAGACTAAACTTCTCTCACAAGCAAAACATAATCACACCTTAGTATTCTTTGGGTGTTAATCACATAATGATGTGAACTAGATTACGACTCTAGTAAAACCTTTGGGTGTTGGTCACATGACGGTGTGAACTATGGGTGTTAATCACATGGTGATGTGAACTATTGGTGTTAAATCACATGGCATTGTGAACTAGATTATTGACTCTAGTGCAAGTGGGAGACTGAAGGAAATATGCCCTACAGGCAATAATAAAGTTATTATTTATTTCCTTATTTCATGATAAATGTTTATTATTCATGCTAGAATTGTATTAACCGGAAACATAATACATGTGTGAATACATAGACAAACATAGTGTCACTAGTATGCCTCTACTTGACTAGCTCGTTGAATCAATGATGGTTATGTTTCCTAACCATAGACATGAGTTGTCATTTGATTAACGGGATCACATCATTAGAGAATGATGTGATTGACTTGACCCATCCGTTAGCTTAGCACCCGATCATTTAGTATATTGCTATTGCTTTCTTCATGACTTATACATGTTCCTAGGACTATGAGATTATGCAACTCCCGTTTACCGGAGGAACACTTTGAGTGCTACCAAACGTCACAACGTAACTGGGTGATTATAAAGGTGCTCCACAGGTGTCTCCGAAGGTACTTGTTGGGTTGGCGTATTTTGAGATTAGGATTTGTCACTCCGATTGTTGGAGAGGTATCTCTGGGCCCTCTCGGTAATGCACATCACTTAAGCCTTGCAAGCATTGCAACTAATGAGTTAGTTGCGAGATGATGTATTACGGAATGAGTAAAGAGACTTGTCAGTAACGAGATTGAACTAGGTATTGAGATACCGACGATCGAATCTCGGGCAAGTAACATACCGATGACAAAGGGAACAACGTATGTTGTTATGCAGTCTGACTGATAAAGATCTTCGTAGAATATGTGGGAGCCAATATGAATATCCAGGTTCCGCCATTGGTTATTGACCGGACATGTATCTCGGTCATGTCTACATAGTTCTCGAAACCATTGGGTCCGCATGCTTAACGTTTTGATGACAGTTATATTATGATTTTATATGTTTTGATGTATAGAAGGTTGTTCGGAGTCCTGGATGTGATCATGGACATGACGAGGAGTCTTGAAATGGTCGAGACATGAAGATTGTTATATTGGAAGCCTATGTTTGGATATCGGGTGTGTTCCGGGTGAAATCGGGATTTTACCGGAGTACTGGGAGGTTACCGGAACCCCCCGGGGAATTAATGGGCCTTAGTGGGCCTTGGCAAAAGAGAGGAGAGGCGGCCAGGGCATGGGCCGCGCCCCCTCCCCCCTAGTCCGAATATGACAAGGAGAGGGGGGCGGCGCCCCCCTTCCTTCTTATCCTCCATCGCTTTCCCCTCTCTCTCCTAGTCCAACAAGGAAAGGGGGAGTGCTACTCCCGGTAGGAGTAGGACTCCTCCTGGCGCGCCCCTCCCTAGGCCGGCCGCACCCCCCCTTGCTCCTTTATATACGGGGGTAGGGGGCACACCATAGACACAACAATTGATCGTTTGATCTTTTAGCCATGTGCGGTGCCCCCCTCCACCATAGTCCACCTCGATAATACTGTAGCGGTGCTTAGGGGAAGCCCTGCATCGGTAGAACATCATCATCGTCACCACACCGTCGTGCTGACGAAACTCTCCCTCAACACTCGGCTGGATCAGAGTTGGAGGGACGTCATCGGGCTGAACGTGTGCCGAACTCGGAGGTGTCGTACGTTCGGTACTTGATCGGTCAGATTGTGAAGACGTACGACTACATCAACCGTGTTGTGCTAACGCTTCCTCTTTCGGTCTACGAGGGTATGTGGACAACACTCTCCCCTCTCGTTGCTATGCATCACCATGATCTTGCGTGTGCGTAGGAATTTTTATGAAATTACTCCGTTCCCCAACAATTCCATCTTATGTAACCGACTCTATGTAACCCTAGATCCCCCCGGTGTCTATATAAACCGGAGGACTTCGTCCGGATAGGGGATACTGAGTATCATAGTCATATAGGCTAGACTTCTAGTGTTTAGCCATTACGATCTAGTGGTGGATCAACTCTTTTCATACTCATACTCATCAATATCAATCAAGCATGACGTATGGTATTACCTCCGTAAAGAGGGCTTGAACCTGGGTAAACATCGTGTCCCTTGTCTCCTGTTACCATCAACCTTAGATGCATAGTCCGGGACCCCCTACCCGAGATCTGCTGGTTCTGATATCGACAATGACCTTGTGTATGTCTGGAAGGGATGAATGATTTGTGCCAATCGTAGTTCCATCATATTTATTAGGGGCGGCGACCAAAGTGGAGGCCCTCAACAAGGCGCTGGCAGAGGCCAAGGAGAGAGCGGCAAAGGAACAAGCCGCCCGTGAGAAGCTCGAGACCAGGTTTGGTGAGGTCTAGTAGGAGCTCCAGGACACTGTGCAGAAATGTGAGTCCTTGGAGCGCCAGAATGCGGACCAAGAGTCCGAACTCACTAAGGCCCGCCAAAGCGCACAAGAGACCCGGACCGAAGCCCAAGGCGCCCTCCATGAAATCCAAGAGGCCAAGAAAATCGCGGAATTTAAAGCTTTCATTATTCAAAGAAAGTATGTGAGGAAGAGGTATCTCTTACCGACCCGGATTTGGAGTTCTCCAGGGGCGTTTGCGGATCTGCCGCGCAGTGTTTCTAACACTACGGAGTTTTTCAGAGCCGAATAGGGGAGCTCAACGGAGAAGCTGTTCTGGTCGCAATACCTTGCGCCAGAACATCCAGTGCCCTTTAGCGATCAGCTTAAACAGCTGGTCGAGCTGCATAGGGTGGACGAACTAGCCATGTACGATTTGATAACCTGGTTATGGCCTGCGGAAGCCATACCCAGCAGCTACTTTGGGCTCGTGAAACGGCTGGTCGATGCCTGCCCTGGGCTTGATGCCATCAAGCGATCAGTCTGCATAGAAGGTGCGCGGATGCCCTTCGCCCGTGTCAAGATACAATGGGCGAAGATGGACGCCGTCAAGCTCGCGACCGAAGGACCGCCCGCGGGCAAGGAGCACCACACGCCCGAGCGGTATTTTGAAGATGTCCTGAAGGGATCCCATATTGTAGAAGGGAAGTGTTAAAAACAAATTATCTTTGAATGCAATCATTCATATTGTCCCTTCCTGTATGATGAAAACAAGGCCGATATGTAATATAATGCTTTGCTCTTTATTATTTAAAATTTTACCTCTTGTGCGGCCATTTTATTAAGTCTAAGAGTTGGCCAGTCGTCGGCTTCAACTACCACGTAGGTAGTATGGGGGTGTTCAGGATGAATCTAAAACACTCTTTATACAAACGTTTGGTCCTTGAAGGAGGTGTTTAGCGCAACGAACCAGGCAATCGGACTATGTGGCTTTATCACCCTCACTTAGCCATAGGAGTTTGAAAATAGAATTCTAGGTGTAGCCCTAGCATTCGTGAGTCCGAACTAGGGTGTTGTAAGCACCTGATCGGGTAAAGACCGATTCATCACATAACGCTGAAAAAATCGCAAAAGATTTCTAACCTCCGAATAGCTGATCGGCTCACGCCGCATATTGACAGTCAGTTTTCGGCTTTCTCTACTAAGGTGCTCATTCGGATAAACTAAGACATAATTGCAGTAGTTCTCCCTTTACCACCCTAGCCGATAGAGCGGAATGTAAGGTAGTAAGCACAGGAGCCGGGAAACCCAACTATTGACCAAAGGCATGATTCGGAGCCAATGCATATAATGCTGAAATTCGGGGTGCCGAACTGTACTGTCAAAGTGTTCAGACTTGTTGCCATAGTATGGGGCGCAATGAAGCCCGTAGCGAATTATGGCGTACCAAAGTGTATGGCTGCAAATAAGAATAATGAAATATAAATTAAGTAGTAAGCTAATGCCACATAAATTGGGCCGCAAACTATTTCCATTATGATTTTGATTAAAAGTGTATTTGTACAAATAGTGCGATAAGCAATAGTGGCTATTTGACATGCCAAGACCAAGGGGGAGCTGCGTACGGGTCCTGAAAAGAGGTAGAATGATCGCTAAGAAGAACATCTAGAGGTTCCCCCCATACGCCTGTGCTACTTGCCACCTTGGTATATCCGTCCTTAAAAAAACCGATTATAAGGCCATCGAGAGGGGCCTGCGGAAAAGAAACCTGAAAAGGATAAAAAGAAAAGTAAAAGTATGTATGTCCAAGGAAGGTCGAGCCATATTGTGGACCACAGTCTGGTTATGCCTCCTTCTCTGCCCATGGTATGTTTAGTGCATAGTTATGTACGCGCGGTATGTATGCCGCCACTTGGTCGAGACTAAGACAAAAGTCGAATTGCTAGTCGAGCTCCTGACGAGCTGGACTATCCTGCTGCAGAGTAGGCCAGACTCGTTTGATAGTGTCCCAGAGCATGGCCGCCGAATTAAGTTTCTGCTTGTGAAGGTGCTCCATGTTTCCATTGACTGTTATGACACCGCGTGGTCCAGGCATCTTGAGCTTGAGATAAGCATAGTATGGCACCGCATTGAATCGGGCAAACGCGGTTCGTCCGAGCAGTGCGTGATAGCCTCTGCGGAAGTGGACGATATCGAAGATTAATTCTTCGCTTTGGAAGTTGTCCGGAGATTCGAAGACGACCTCCAATGTGATTGAGCCCGAGCAGCGGGCCTCTACACCTGGTATAACTCCTTTAAAGGTAGTTTTGGTGGGCTTGATCCTCGATGTATCGATGCCCATTTTGCACAGTGTGTCCTGATAGAGCAGGTTGAGGCTGCTTCCACCGTCCATGAGGACTCATGCGAGGTGGAATCCATCAATTATTGGGTCGAGGACCAGTGCGGCTGAACTGCCATGATGGATACTGGTCGGATGGTCCCTTGGCATCAAAGGTGATCGAGCATGACGACCATGGGTTGAATTTTGGGGCGACTGGCTCTATCGCATATACGTCCCTGAGCGTGCGCTTGCGCTCCCTCTTGGGGATATGGGTAGCGTATATCATGTTCACCATTTTGACCTGAGGGGGAAACTTCTTCTGTCCCCCTGTGTTCGGTAGACGGGGCTACTCGTCGTCATTCTTGCTTTGTGACCCCTTCTCCTTGTCTTTGGAATTTAACTTGTCGTCCTGTTTGAAGACCCAACAACTCCAGTGGGTATGATTGGCTGGTTTATCAGGGGTGCCATGGATGTGACATGGACGATCAAGTATATGGTTCAGGCTGGAAGGGCCCTGGTTATTCCTTTTATATGGCTTCTTCCATTGTCCGGACTTGGAGCCGCTTAATCCGGCGTTGACCGCCGTGTCATCTGTATTATCACTGTTGCTTTGACGGTTGTGTCTGTTGCGTCGGGGCTTTCAGTTGCTATTTCTGGCTTCCGGAGTGCCAGGTTCGCTTGCATTGTTATTGCTATGGGCTAGCCAGCTATCTTCGCCTGTGCAAAAGCGGGTCATAAGCGTTGTGAGGGCTGCCATGGACTTCGGCTTTTCTTAGTGAGATGTCGGGCGAGCCATTCGTCCCGGATGCTATGTTGAAAGTCCACTAGGGCTTCGGCATCCGGACAGTCAACGATCTGGTTCTTTTTGGTTAAGAACCTAGTCCAGAATTTTCTGGCTGACTCTCTGGGCTGTTAAATTATGTGACTTAACTCGTCGGCATCCGGAGTTTGAACATATGTACCTTGGAAGTTGTCGAGGAAGGCTTCTTCCAAGTCCTCCTAGCTGCCAATGGATTTTTGGGCAGACTATTCAACCAGTGTCGGGTTGGCCCCTTGAGTTTTAGGGCGAGGTATTTGATGGCATGAAGATCATCGTCGCGGGCCATGTGAATATGGAGAATAAAGTCTTCAATCCATACCGCAGGATCTGTGGTTCCATCATATGATTCCATATTCACGGGTTTGAACCCTTCTGGGAATTCATATTCCATTACTTCATCAGTGAAGCAGAGGGGGTGTGCGGCGCTTCTATATCGGGCCAGATCATGACGTAGTTCGGATGAAGTCCGTCTGCGGCTTTCGGCTCGGACGTCATTGTGCTTGCCATGTTCGGTTTGATAGCTGTCGCCCCGCGTCGGGGCACACCCCCGCAATCTATTGGTCGATCTAGCCGGACCTGCTTTATTCTTCAGGTCCTGCCGCAGGTCATACGTGTATCCCTGAGCAGTTTTGTCTCTGCCTTTACGGCGAGGTAGGACGGGCCGCTGTTCGGCTTTAGTTGTCGTTTTGTCCCGGCCACGTGGTGGTCGATCAGCTGCATTACGCGCTAATGGTACGGGCTCAAGTGCCTTGTCATCGAATTGAGGTAGCATTTTATGCTTCGGATAACTTCTGGTTGGGCGCTCGACGCCGTATTCTTCTGCTGCCAGGACATCAGTCCATCTATCGTTGAGCAGATCTTGATCAACTTGAAGCTGCTGCTGCTCCTTTTTCGGGCTCCTTGCAGTGACTATTAGGCGTTGCTTAAAGCGCTCCTGCTCGAGAGGTTCCTCAGGCACGATAAAGTCTTTGTCGCCGAGGCTCACCTCATCCTAGGAGGGTGGAAGATAATTACTGTCCTTCGAGTCTTCGTTTGCAGCCTATTCATCAGGGATAACTCGCCCATCCTCCCAATTGTCTTGTTTAGAGTTTTGCTCGATGGGGTTTTCTTGGTCTTCGGCATCATCCAGGTGTTGTTGTGTCTCGTGCCGGTATTGCTGTCTTTGCTGCAGCGTGATTTAGTTGTATCTCGGGACATTTATCCTCTACTGGATTTTTCTCTTTATCGTTGTCACCTTCCTTGGGTGCGTCCACCATGTACATGTCATACGAAGAGGTGGCCGTTCAGCGTCCAATAAACGGCGGGTTTTCGACTTGCTCTTCTTCGGCATCGTCGTCCATACCGTTGATGTTTTGGGATCCATAATCGAGCATGTTAGTTAAGTCCTCTAATGTGGCGATGAAGTGGGTGGGGGTGGGACATAAAATTCCCTGCTCTCAGCCCCTAGTCTGGGCTGGGCGTAGTTCGGATGTTGCTCCTCCGTAATCACGAGGGGTCGCATCAAGTCCGGAGCCTCGCTTAAAGGCGAGGTTTGTTGAGGGAGAAAAGAATTCATGGAGTATGGCAGGAAGGGAATTCCTTGGCTGAGCTCACATGATGCTGACTCTGAGAGTTTGGAGCCGGCGTCCAGGGAAGAGTCCGGCTTGGTGATGGACGTTATTAAGTGTGAGGTTGGTGGGAAGCGAAATTCCTCGTCGTCAGCCCCCAGTCCAAACCGGATATAATTCGGCTATGAGTCCCCTGCTAAGGAGAGGGTTTTTAATGAGTTTAGCACATCGCCTAAAGGTGAGTGCCAGAAGATGTCTGCGGCGCTGAATGCGACGATTGGCGCCTGATCAGGCTCAACGAACGCGGGTGCGCGTAGTTCAAAGCCAGTGGCCGGATACGAATCCGGGGTTCCGGTGACGTGGATCTCGCATGAGGTTGGGTCTATATGCGGCCCCAATGCCACTGATTCTGCGGTTTCCGTGGCGGCCTTAAGCTTCTCATCTTCGGATGGCTCAATCTGCTCTGGATCTAGGGCCGGAGCACTTACAGGTGCTATCTCCTGAGTATGGTCCAATGAGAGAATTAGGTCATGCTCATCGTGGTGGCAGGGAGCGGCTGCTGTGGGCTCAAATCCTTCGAAGATCAAGTCTCCGCGGATATCAGCAACACAATTCAAGCTTCCAAACCTAACTTGATGTCCAGGGGTGTAGCTGTGGACCTGCTCTAGATGGCCAAGCGAGTTGGCCCGCATTACGAAGCCATCAAACACGAAGATCTGGCCGGAGAGAAAGACCTCCCTATGGGCCACATCATTGTAGATGATTGACGGAGCCATCGAACCTCTTGAAGACGAAGCAACAGAACTCTTAATGAAAGCACCAATGTTGGTGTCAAAACCGACGGATCTCGGGTAGGGGGTCCCGAACTCCGCGTCTGAGGTTGATGGTAACATGAGACAAGGGACACGAAGTTTACCCAGGTTCGGGCCCTCTTGATGGAGGTAATACCCTACGTCCTGCTTTATTAATATTGATGAGTATGGGGTTACAAGAGTTGATCTACCACGATATCATAATGGCTAAAACCCTAGAAGTCTAGCCTATATGATTATGATTGTCCTTGTCTCTTCGGACTAAACCCTCCGGTTTATATAGACATCGGAGGGGACTAGGGTTGTACAAAGTCGGTTACAGAGAAAGGAATCTTCATATCCGAATGCCAAGCTTGCCATCCACGCCAAGGAGAGTCCTATCCAGACACGGGTGAGAGTCTTCGGTCTTGTATCTCTATAGCCCATCAGTCCGGCCCACGTCCAACAGGCTGGACGCCCAAGGAACCCTTATTCCAGGACTCCCTCAACCGCCACCACCCCCAGTTGACAACTTAGCCCGCTTTCTAAGGTTGAATCCGCCGGTTTTCTCTAGTAGCACCGTGCCGATTGTTGCTGATGACTGGATCCGCAAGATTGGAAGGGAGCTGACCACCGCAGGTTGCATAGATGCTGAGAAGGTGCGCTTTGCCGCACATCAACTGGATGGACCCGCATCCTTATGGTGCGAGAACTACACAGCCACTTTCCCCATGGCCAATGTCACTTGGGATCAGTTTCAACAAGCCTTCTGCACTGCACATGCCTCAGCTGGAGCTATGAGTATGAAGAACCATGAGTTCCGCAACTTACGCCAGGGAAATCGTACTGTGGTACAGTACGTGGATGAGTTCAGCAAGTTAGCTCGCTACGCCCCAGATGATGTGGCCACAGATGCCGCGAAGCAGGAGAAGTTTATGGAGGGGCTGAATGATGAGCTAAGTATGCATTTGATGGTGGCAACATTCACCAACTATCAGGAGCTGGTAGATAGGACTCTCTTGATTGAAGGCAAACAGCAGCAGATAGAGAACCACAAACGGTAGTATGGATAGGGGAATTACAACTCGGGAGCTCAGCAGAAGCCTCATTTTACCCCGAACTCGGGAGGACATACCCATCATAACCATGGAGGCCATTCTCACAATGGAGGAAGTTCACATAACCAAAGTGGCCCTAAAAATGGAAATGAGAATGGAGGAAACAACAGTCAGAGCCGTTCCAACCCAACAACTCCCGCCAAGAAGGATCTGAGTCATGTTACCTATTTCTAGTGCGGGAAGACTGGACACTACGCCAATGATTGTCTTGAGATAAAGAATGGTAATGGCAATGGAATCTCTGGAAAGAAGCCCAACCCTTTCACCAGAGGGAAGGTGAATCACGTCAACGGGAGGAAGCTGAAGAGCAGCCTGATGCAGTTATTGGTACGTTTTTGATTAAGTCATTTACAGCTATTGTCCTTTTTGACACTGGTGCATCACATTCATACATATCAAGGGGATTTGTGGATAAGTTTAAGTTGCCCACCGTAGCCCTTAAGACACCTATGCTAGTAAGCCCACCTGGAGCGGAGTGTATGGCTAGCAGAGGATGTTTTCAGTTGCCATTGACCATAGGTAGGCATGTTTTCCCCTCAGAACTAATTATTTTGGAGTCACAAGGATTGAATGTGATACTAGGCATGGAATGGCTATCGATGTATGTAGGAAATATCGATTGTGCTAGTAAGTCAATTCTTCTCACCACCCCAGAAGGGAAACGAATCAAGTATGTGTCTAGGCATGCACCAAGATGGACTCAAGTGAATTCACTCTCAGGAGTTGTGAAGGAGGAAGTGCTAGTTGTGAAGGATTATCCCGACATATTCCTAGAGGAACTACCAGGCATGCCACCAGATCGAGACATAGAGTTTTTGATAGAGTTGTTACCAGGCACTGGACCAATATCGAAGAGACCGTATCGGATGGCCGCAAAATATTTGGAGGAAATTAAGAAGAAGATTAAGGAGTTATTGGAGAAAGGTTATATTCGACCAAGTTCATCACCATTGGGAGCCCCAGTGCTCTTAGTTGAGAAGAAGGATGGATCTTTGAGAATGGTTGTCGATTATCATGCACTGAATGAGGTGACGACCAAGAACAAATACCCACTATCAATGATGAACGATTTGTTTGACCAGCTGCAGGGAGATAAAGTATTCTCCAAGATCGATCTTCAATCAAGATACCACCAGCTAAATATCCGGGAACAGTATATACCTAAGACAACTTTTACCACAAGGTACGGGCTATATGAGTACACGGTCATGTCTTTTGGTTTGACTAACGCCCCTGCCTACTTTATGAGTACGATGAATAAGGTGTTTATGGAGTTCATGGATAAGTTTGTTGTGGTGTTCATTGATGATATATTAGTATACTCGAAGAATGAAGAAGAACACAAGTAACATTTGTGCTTGGTTCTCGAGAAGCTCAGGGAACATCAGCTATATGCCAATTTCAGCAAATGTGACTTTTGGTTGAAGGAAGTTGGATTTCTTAGAAATGTTATATCAGGAGAAGGTATAGTAGTAGACCCTTCCAAGGTTCATTCTGTCACTGAGTGGTTGGCACCCACCTCAGATGGAGAGAATACGCGGTTTTCATAGACTCGCAGGATATTACTGAAGATTCATTGAGAATTTTTCCAAGATAGCGAAGCCCATGACAGAGTTATTGAAGAAGGACACCAAGTTTAAGTAGACCGAGGAATGTGAGACCAGTTTTCAGGAGTTGAAGAAACGTTTAGTTAAAGCCCCAGCGCTAATTCTTACGGATATACACAAGGATTTCCAAGTATATTGCAATGCTTCTCGCCATGGACTTGGAGGCGTACTTATGCAAGACGAAAGAGTTGTTTCATATGCCTCACGTCAGCTTCGACCTCATGAGTTGAATTATGCCATGTGTCAGGACCCCGACTCAATGCCACATCGATCTAGCCTGTAACACCTCATATCACTTTGCGGCCTCACGCACGGTATCCCCACGGGTGTCGCCTTACCTTTGCACGGGACCGTTTGCGCCTTTTGGCACACGTATATGATAGTGTTGCTAGCATGCATATGATAAGGAGCCCGGGCTGACATGGCTAGTCGTAAACCCAAAGTGGCACAAACTTACAGGGACAGGCATCCATGACCCAGCATCGAACGTGTCGGTCATCAACGAGTGAATCCAGGCTGTAGCACTGGGCTAGCAGGACTCCGGTGAACCGGGCTGTAGCAGGCTAACAGGACTCCGGTATTCATCGCGTGACATTTCCCCGAAGGGACAGACACAGGAACGAGGAAGGACACATGCCGGCCAGCCTAAGTGTTCCGGAGCAGTAGCAAGCTACCATGGCTCAGTGGAAACACTAGGAGACATTTCCCAGTAAGAGAGACTACTAAGGATAAACAACTAGATAGTCAGATCCCACACATATCAAGCATTTCAATAACATACACACAATATGCCCGATATGTGCAAGTACAACATGGCATCACAACATGACTCTACAACTCAAGTATTTTATTCAATAGACTCCGAGGAGCGAGATATTACAAACATGGGTCTCATGACCCAACAATCAGAGCATACAAGTCAAAGCACATGCGGAAGCTTAACATGTCTGAGTACAGACAACTATAAATGAAAAAGGCTGAGAAGCCTAACTATCTACCAAATCCTGCCGAGGGCACAAGATCGTAGCTGAGGTAACAAGCTAAACGTCGAAGTCCACGTGGAACTACTAGTGAGACTGAAGTCTCTCTGCAAAACATAAAATAGGCAAACGTGAGTACAAATGTACCCAGCAAGACTTACCTCAGAACTAACTACATATGCACCATTATCAACAAAGGGGATGGTGGAGTTTAACTGCAGCAAGCCAGCTTTGACTCGGTGGCTAACCTAAACTACGACTGCAAGTAACTCTTTTGAGGTGGCGCACACGAGTCCACATATTCACCATATCAATACACCACTATGGATCCGCTCCCGTCTCCCTACGAGAATGCCATCCATAGCACTCACGCTTATCTTGCGTATTTTAGAGTATCCACTTTCACTTGTCTATGAACTATGCAAGGGGTCCAAGTTTCCATATCCGAGGAATCCGGCTATTCGAATAGATAGTGATAACCCTGCAGGGGTGTACTTCTTCACACACGCTCTCGCCACTTATCGCCCTGTACACGTCATGTACCTCGGCAACCTTCAAGCGGAAGCCGGGCGAGGGAGTTGGCCACGACCTGACTAACCGAACAAGTCTCTAGTCCAGGTTTATCGCCTATTCGGGTTCCATCCGCAAGGAGATCCGGCCGGGTGTCGCTCACGGCCCCAAACGATGTGAGCAGGGTTCCCAAGCCCACCATCCGGGTGCCACTTGGTACACCGTGCCATTGTGCCTAGTCTGTCCCAAGCCCACCTGTACCGGGTGCCACTTGGTAGACTACTAACACTACCTACAAACACCAGAAACTAGTTGCAACTCCTGGACAGAGATCATGTTGATTAATAAGTCGAGACAGTCAATTAAGGATCCCAATTTGTGGTAGTAGCTGTTCATGGATCACAAACACAGAACTCAGTTCCTGAGGACGGCTGCAATGAGACAACCCACCATGTACTCCTACATGGCCTCTCACCGCTACCTTTACCAAATCGTGTTCACACACTTAGCTCACACACAATAGGACATGTTCACACACCTCTGATTCATCCCCGATGAATCAGACCTGACTCAACTCTAAGCAGTAGCAGGCATGACAAACAAGCATGAATGAGTAGGCACATCAGGGCTCAAACAACTCCTACTCATGCTAGTGGGTTTCATCTATTTACTGTGGCAATGACAGGTCATGCAAAGGATAAAGGGGTTCAGCTACCGCAGCAAGTAACAAATATGTCGTTGTTGTCCTAATGCAGTAAAAGAGAGCAGGAGCGAGAGAGTGGGATTTTATCGGAATGAACAAGGGGGGTTTTGCTTGCCTGGCACTTCTGAAGATAGCATTGAGTCTTCATCAGTGTCAACGATCACATCGTCGGAACATCGTCTACCGAGAGGGGAAAGATACCGGCAACAGAGAAGAAATACAATCAATGTGATGCACAATATGATGCATGCTCATGACATGGCAATATGAGTGTGTTTTGGGCTAATGGAACTAGCAACAGGTTAAATGAAGTTGGTTTGAATCCAAGATTCAAATTCAAACTCCATATGTGAAATTCAAATGTCATTTATGTGATTTGTGCTAAACAGCAGCTATAAGTTGTTCTAACATGCATGAAAATAGTACAGATGGATAGATTGGATTTTTCTGATCATTTTTCATATATAAATTATTTCATTTGGAGTTATGGTTGAATTCTATGAATTTTTGAAGTTTATACAATTTTTTGGAATTTTCTGAATTATTTTAATTCCAGAAAATATATATTGCGCCAGCATGACGTCAGCACGACGTCAGCAGTCAACTGCGGCTGACTGGGGTCAAACCTGACGGCTGGGACCCACATGTCAGTGTAACAACTAACTAACAGAGTTAGTTAGCGTTAGGTTAGCACTAACCTAGGTTAATTAGGGCCTGGGCCCACTTGTCAGTGGGTCAACTAATTAACTAAGTAAATTAGTGCTAATTAAACTCACACTTAAACTAAATAGGGGCATGGCCCACGCGTCAGTGACCCTGGGGTCAAACTGGGCCCACATGGTCAGTAGTCAACGGGGTCAAACCCCTGGTCAGTAGGGTCAATCCCGCCGGCGTCTCGACGCCGGCGAGGCCCGGGACGGTGGCAGCCGTCGGAAACACGCTACAGGGCACGGGCGAGGCCGTGCTTGGGCTCGTTGGAGAGCCCTTGCTCCCGCGCGTCGAACGATGCGGGTGCTGGGTCGTGGGGAGGCCAGAGCTGACGACGGCGAGCTCCAAAGCGGCGGCCGGAGTTCGGGCAATCTCGGGGTGGCGTTACAGAGCACGGGAGGAGGTGTTGTGGGTGTCTACGGCTTCATGCGATCGTGCTGAGCACGATGGTGGGCTCGGGAACGAGCTGCGGTGGTTGTGGCCATGGCTACACCATGGCCGGCGGCGAGATGCTTCGGTCATGGTTGGGGATCGGGGATAGAGCTCGCGAAGGACGATGAGGGAAGGGGGAATCGGGTCAAAGGCTCACCGCGAAGCTGCAGGGATGGTTAGTGGGCTCGGGGGCGCGCCAGAGTGGCCGAATCGATGGAGAAGGGCGCCGGAGCCGAAGCTTGTAGACGATGACGATGGTGGCTGCTCGGGGCCCTTCTGGTCGCGTGAGACGACGAGGAGGACGAGGGCGGAACGGCGGAGCTTGCAGACTACACGGGGAGGCGAGAGGAGCATGGTGGGCGTGGTGGCAGCGAACAACGGCGGCGGCTCTCTGGTCGGGCGAAGAACGAAGAGGGAGAGGGGAAGGAGAGCAGCGAGTGAGGGAGAGGAGAGAGGGCCACCAGGGGGGGTTCATGGCATCGCGGTGGCATGAGGGGGAGGCTCGGGAATGCCTCGGTGGAAGCAGGAGGTGGCCACAGCGAGCGCGCGCGCGGGCGGCACGCCTCTGTCCTTCTGGCGAGGGAGGAAGACGACAGGGGGGGACGCCTGGTGGGCTGGGCCGCATCGGTGGGCTGCCAGCACAGGAGCTGGGCCGGTTGCTGGCGCTAGGTAAGTGCTTTGTGCTCTGTTTTATTGTTCTGTTTTCTTTTATTAATATCTTTTGCCATTGTTTTGAATTTAAACAAATTCAAAGACAGTGACAAAATTCCCCTGAACATTTTATTTAGCACAATGGAATTATACCAAAGCACATAAAAATGTTTCGGTTATTTGAACATATATTCAGTAATATTTGGATATAAGTTCAAATTCAAAAATAGTATTGATTTAAATTCAAAGTCCCAAGATTAAGTCCTTAAAAATGTTCAATATTTTGGTTGGGACCAGAACCCTTGCCAAAAATTATCAAACATTTAAGAAGAGCATTTTGGAACAATGAATGAGATTTTAGGGTTTTTGCCCTTCTTTTATTTAAGTTTTTTTTAGGCTTCCAAATTTCCTCAGTTCAAGTTTCAAAAATTTAAACATGATGCAAACACTAGGCAGCACCAGAAGCTAGGGATGTGACAACTCGCCCCCACTAAACAAGAATCTCGTCCCGAGATTCAAGCGTAGGGTAAGACGAAGGGAAAATGCCAACTAACATAATCTTCACGATCCAGGGTGCACTCCATAAGAGTGTTGATTCGACCACCATCATTGTCTTGATGTCTTGCTCCGAGAACTCCAACCAACATGACAACAAGAGGACAAGGGAACTCTAGAAGGATCAATCTTCTCAAAGGTTGAACAACTCAGGATTAGCTCTCGGAATGAGACATAGCAACATCTCTCGAGCTGAGAGACGAAGCACACATCTAGAGGATGGAGAGGAACAGATGACGAAGGTTCACTAGGTAGACAATAATTCCACACTTAAAAGGTGGTAAACGATTGTCAATGTAGCGAGGGGTTGAGTTGCCATGATACCACAACGAGGCACCTTAGGGATGGTGACTCGTAGATATATCCCCTTAAGTGGCAAAAGGAATTACTTTGACTCAAAGATCATTGAAACTCTTAAAACCATCCTAAGGCAATTCTCAAGCGATCGTTTGGAGGGGGTCGGTAGAATGGCATACTCGGACTTGGATGATGTGGATTACCTTGTTGAAGACAACGTGATGGATGAATTTGCTTATCACCGGAAATGGAAGAGACCCATGGTGGAATGGCACATTGGCGGTGCAAGCTGGGAACAAAATGCAAATGCTGGGAATGATTCTGGTAACTGGGGAAGAACCCAACAATAGAGAGTGAATTCACTGTTTGAAAAGGTCATAGCATTGCCGAGGAAGCTGAGAGCACTATACAACGATCAAACCTAGAACTTGCACGTGCTCTCAAGAACTTGAGCATTTCCATAATCATCAAGATTTTACCAATATCCGTGTCAAGGATCCTGGCAACACAACTTGCTATCATGATGAATGATGATGGATGATGCAGATGCAAAGGAAGATAACACTTTCTCAGATTTCACCCATGGCGGGGCCAAGGAAATAAAATCTGGATGATCGACCGAGAGACATTTAGCACTCCGCCTCTAATGTTCTCCTTGATGTGCTAGCGTAATCCATAGATAATTATGGTTTGATATCTAGAACATCAAGTAAAAGGTCGGACTTCGGGAGCACAAAAAGCCATAAGGAATAACTACGGAGGTAAATCCTGTGAAATCCTTATGGGGAGGTGGCCAACTTCTTCAAACAAGATACTACAATTATAGGTCTTCCGGCTGGGTGTGTTGGCCACGACATCCACTTTACTGGTTATCGAGGGACCAATATTATAGTTCTTGGGAAATGTTCCAACCATCATATCTGCCTAAGATTCAGAACTGGTTGGTGTCAGAATATTCCAGACTCATCGAGTCTAGGAAGAAAAATGAAAGTTTGCAACACAAATCGACGAGATGACGTTGCGAGATTCTCGGGAAATGAACTACGATAGCGAGCTCCAAAACATGAGCTGGTTCTGCTACACATGTGTGAACACGCTGCCTTAGACAAACATGATCACATGGTAGTCTTACAATAAAACACTACCGAGTTCTGGTAGGGAACCATCATTGAGGATATAGGAATCTTGTGCATGAACTAGTATTTGCACAGCAACTCCTTTTCCTTGAACAAATCAATCAGTGGCTTGGTGTGCTAGGGAAACATAGGGAATGAAGATGATCAGTCTATCAGACCATAGAATACTTCGCACATGCATGACTGACGTGGGATGATTCCAGAGGAGCAAAAACAAACTTTCTCGAATTCACGACGGCAACTTACATCAAATGCACGTGAATCAAAGGAAGTCACTTCTTTCATCCAAACATATACTTCATAAACGGGGCATGAAGAAAATGCTTACACAAGTTTCCAACACTAGCTTAATGTTCAACAAAATCATGGAGGAGATAAGGATGTTGTCAATGGGCTCAACAACAACTCATCGGAATTTCCATATCACTGGACTTCCGCCATCATGTGAACACGGTGATAGCATTGGTCAGACCCAAAGAGTATAATGGTGTATGCTCGAGGAATCAACCACGAGTGAGACAACATTACGGATATCGTTGGTTCTGATTTGATTTGAGAATAGCCCACACTCAATCAAAGGTTTGGATAAGATAATAGATCCAACAATTGATCACAAGGACCAATTGATGAAGATATCATCTTTCTTCAACACACACACACACACACAAAAAGATATCCCTTAACATGAACTAAGTCGGACAAGCTTTTATCTTTCAACTCTCCAAGTTGTTGTTTAGCTTGACCAACTAGCTCAGGGGTATCCCACACAGATTCTTGGAGAAGGGGTGGTTTACAGGAAACCATCTTGATCACGAACTCAACATAGCGGTCAGGTGGCAACCTGGTAATACTTCCGAGAAGATATTCGGAAAATTACAAACCACCGATATGTTACTAAGATCGAGAACAATCTTGCTTTTTAGGGAAAGACGATATGATCAAAAGAGCGAGGGACCGATACGATCCCAACTCATTGATTGAAGAGTGTACCCGGAAATAAGGACTAGGTAGCACAATCTATCTTAGAATGACGATTCGAGATCCAACACGCTAAGAATGAAATTATTGTCCATTAACTACCAAGCAACAAAGTTGCTGGGAGTATTGATTTCACACATCACGATTCACTTGTCGGCATTCCGGTTGCAACAACACGGGAACCGAGAAATGAATAATGATGGAGAGAGTATCACTGTATCAAGAGTTCATAGGATGGTGTGCAATTCCCATGATATTCTTGATATGAAGATGGTAATACTCCAAGGTAGAACAGAACAAAAGTTGGATTAGCAACTTGATCTGCAGAGTACAACTGCTTTGACCCAATCCTAGATATGGATGAGGTACTGGAGTTCATTTCTCCTAGTCATCCTGGATGGAATGACTTGACGGACCACAAGAGTAATAGGCATCGATAAACGAATGCACGCATACTCTTGACTATCAATTGATAGACGAGGGTCAGAATACAACTAAGAGGGACAACTCAAAGGAACATACGATTTTCTGAGTTGTGCATGAATGGTTTAGCATGTCGAACAAAGTTCAACATATTTCTTCCGGATAACCCATGCAGAGAGGTAGAACTGGCAGAGCCACAATATATAATGGAGAACTCATCAAGAGCACTCTGGTTGTGATCGTTCAGTTCAACGAGGAACTTCTGCCATAAGTAGTTCATGGTATTTGGAAGAAGAAGATACCACGGACTTCAAGGACTATCGCAAAGGTTACTAATAACCTAAGGGAGCTAGCAATTACTATCAACAAGAAGTAAGTAGGGTGAATCTCGGGTTCAAAAACCCAGAAGTAGAATACCTACTACTAAGTAGCATCACGGGATGCTTTCGGGAATAAAGGCCAGAATGATCACACTGGGAACACAAAACATGGCTAGACTACTAGATGATCCCCTGAGACACCTAGGGTCATAATAATAACTCCAACATAAAGGTCGAGGCAGTAGAGTACCTCAACTCAACAATTTGTGTGATTAACCTGGCCTAAAAAGCCATTGAAACCAGAGGAAAAGGATTTTGCAAATGCATCAGACTCTTTGGAAACCTGGGATGACTCGGACAGCATAACGGCTGTAAATGCTCAGAAGAGATTGGAGACATGCTACAAAAATGGTGGCATAGCCACTCAGAAGCACAATATCAAGGTTTCAAGATCAAGACATAACATACAGAGGATAGTAGGAACTGAACTCAAGCTTAGAACCATCAACCCTATAGGTCTACGGATTAGTAACACGTGATCCCGATAGAAGAAAGAGAAAGCCTAGTTCTTAGTCCCCGTAGAAGAGAAGAGGATGACTCAGATCAGAGGGCCATGAGGTATAAGGAGTAAAAAGAGCCTTACGTTCCATCCCACAATCAATTCCCTTATATAACTAAAGAATTCCTAGACTCAACTTCGACTAGTTTGGCTTGGTAATCCTACAGGCAGTCAAGCTCTGATACCAAAGCTGTCAGGACCCCGACTCAATGCCACATCGATCTAGCCTGTAACACCTCATATCACTTTGCGGCCTCACGCACGGTATCCCCACGAGTGTCGCCTTACCTTTGCCCGGGACCGTTTGCGCCTTTTGGCACACGTATATGATAGTGTTGCTAGCATCCATATGATAAGGAGCCCGGGCTGACATGGCTAGTCGTAAACCCAAAGTGGCACAAACTTACAGGGACAGGCATCCATGACCCAGCATCGAACGTGTCGGTCATCAGCGAGTGAATCCAGGCTGTAGCACTGGGCTAGCAGGACTCCGGTGAACCGGGCTGTAGCGGGCTAATAGGACTCCGGTATTCATCGCGTGACATTTCCCCGAAGGGACAGACACAGGAACAAGGAAGGACACATGCCGGCCAGCCTAAGTGTTCCGGAGCAGTAGCAAGCTACCATGGCTCAGTGGAAACACTAGGAGACATTTCCCGGTAAGAGAGACTACTAAGGATAAACAACTAGATAGTCAGATCCCACACATATCAAGCATTTCAATAACATACACACAATATGCCCGATATGTCCAAGTACAACATGGCATCACAACATGACTCTACAACTCAAGTATTTTATTCAATAGACTCCGAGGAGCGAGATATTACAAACACGGGTCTCATGACCCAAAAATCAGAGCATACAAGTCAAAGCACATGCGGAAGCTTAACATGTCTGAGTACAGACAACTATAAATGAAAAAGGCTGAGAAGCCTGACTATCTACCAAATCCTGCCAAGGGCACAAGATCGTAGCTGAGGTAACAAGCTAAACATCGAAGTCCACGTGGAACTACTAGTGAGACTGAAGTCTCTCTGCAAAACATAAAATAGGCAAACGTGAGTACAAATGTACCCAGCAAGACTTACCTCAGAACTAACTACATATGCACCATTATCAACAAAGGGGATGGTGGAGTTTAACTGCAGCAAGCCAGCTTTGACTCGGTGGCTAACCTAAACTACGACTGCAAGTAACTCTTTTGAGGTGGCACACATGAGTCCACATATTCACCATATCAATACACCACTATGGATGCGCTCCCGTCTCCCTACGAGAACGCCATCCATAGCACTCACGCTTATCTTGCGTATTTTAGAGTATCCACTTTCACTTGTCTATGAACTATGCAAGGGGTCCAAGTTTCCATATCCGAGGAATCCGGCTATTCGAATAGATAGTGATAACCCTGCAGGGGTGTACTTCTTCACACACGCTCTCGCCACTTATCGCCCTGTACACGTCATGTACCTCGGCAACCTTCAAGCGGAAGCCGGGCGAGGGAGTCGGCCACGACCTGACTAACCGAACAAGTCTCTAGTCCAGGTTTATCGCCTATTCGGGTTCCATCCGCAAGGAGATCCGGCCGGGGTGTCGCTCACGGCCCCAAACGATGTGAGCAGGGTTCCCAAGCCCACCATCCGGGTGCCACTTGGTACACCGTGCCATTGTGCCTAGTCTATCCCAATCCCACCTATACCGGGTGCCACTTGGTAGACTACTAACACTACCTACAAACACCAGAAACTAGTTGCAACTCCTGGACAGAGATCATGTTGATTAATAAGTCGAGAGAGTCAATTAAGGATCCCAATGTGTGGTAGTAGCTGTTCATGGATCACAAACACAGAACTTAGTTCCTGAGGACGGCTGCAATGAGACAACCCACCATGTACTCCTACATGGCCTCTCACCGCTACCTTTACCAAATCGTGTTCACACACTTAGCTCACACACAATAGGACATGTTCACACACCTCTGATTCATCCCCGATGAATCAGACCTGACTCAACTCTAAGCAGTAGCAGGCATGACAAACAAGCATGAATGAGTAGGCACATCAGGGCTCAAACAACTCCTACTCATGCTAGTGGGTTTCATCTATTTACTGTGGCAATGACAGGTCATGCAAAGGATAAAGGGGTTCAGCTACCGCAGCAAGTAACAAATATGTCATTGTTGTCCTAATGCAGTAAAAGAGAGCAGGAGCGAGAGAGTGGGATTTTATCGGAATGAACAAGGGGGGTTTTGCTTGCCTGGCACTTCTGAAGATAGCATTGAGTCTTCATCAGTGTCAACGATCACATCGTCGGAACATCATCTACCGAGAGGGGACAGATACCGGCAACAGAGAAGAAATACAATCAATGCAATGCACAATATGATGCATGCTCATGACATGGCAATATGAGTGTGTTTTGGGCTAATGCAACTAGCAACAGGTTAAATGAAGTTGGTTTGAATCCAAGATTCAAATTCAAACTCCATATGTGAAATTCAAATGTCATTTATGTGATTTGTGCTAACCAGCAGCTATAAGTTGTTCTAACATGCATGAAAATAGTACAGATGGATAGATTGGATTTTTCTGATCATTTTTCATATATAAATTATTTCATTTGGAGTTACGGTTGAATTTCTATGAATTTTTGAAGTTTATACAATTTTTTGGAATTTTCTGAATTATTTTAATTCCAGAAAATATATATTGCGCCAGCATGACGTCAGCACGACGTCAGCAGTCAACTACGGCTGACTGGGGTCAAACCTGACGGCTGGGACCCACATGTCAGTGTAACAACTAACTAACAGAGTTAGTTAGCGTTAGGTTACACTAACCTAGGTTAATTAGGGCCTGGGCCCACTTGTCAGTGGGTCAACTAATTAACCTATTAATTAGTGCTAATTAAACTCACACTTAAACTAAATAGGGGCATGGCCCATGCGTCAGTGACCCTGGGGTCAAACTGGGCCCACATGGTCAGTAGTCAACGGGGTCAAACCCCTGGTCAGTAGGGTCAATCCCGCCGGCGTCTCGACGCCGGTGAGGCCCGGGATGATGGCGGCCGTCAGAAACACGCTACAGGGCACGGGCGAGGCCGTGCTTGGGCTCGTTGGAGAGCCCTTGCTCCCCCGCGTCGAACGGTGCGGGTGCTGGGTCGTGGGGAGGCCAGAGCTGACGACGGCGAGCTCCAAAGCGGCGGCCGGAGTTCGGGCATTCTCGGGGTGGCGTTACAGAGCACGGGAGGAGGCGTTGTGGGTGTCTACGGGTTCATGCGATCGTGCTGAGCACGATGGTGGGCTCGGGAACGAGCTGCGGTGGCTGTGGCCACGGCTACACCATGGCCGGCGGCGAGATGCTTCGGTCATGGTTGGGGATCGGGGCTAGAGCTCGCGAAGGACGACGAGGGAAGGGGGAATCGGGTCAAAGGCTCACCGCGGAGCTGCAGGGATGGTTAGTGGGCTCGGGGGCGCGCCAGAGTGGCCGAATTGACGGAGAAGGGCGCCGGAGCCGAAGCTTGTAGACGATGACGATGGTGGCTGCTCGGGGCCCTTCTGGTCGCGTGAGACGACGAGGAGGACGAGGGCGGAACGGCGGAGCTTGCAGACTGCAAGGGGAGGCGAGAGGAGCATGGTGGGCGTGGTGGCAGCGAACGACGGCGGCGGCTCTCTGGTCGGGCGAAGAACGAAGAGGGAGAGGGGAAGGAGAGCAGCGAGTGAGGGAGAGGAGAGAGGGCCACCAGGGGGGGTTCGTGGCATCGCGGTGGCGTGAGGGGGAGGCTCGGGAACGCCTCGGTGGAAGCAGGAGGTGGCCACGGCGAGCGCGCGCGCGGGCGACACGCCTCTGTCCTTCTGGCGAGGGAGGAAGACAACAGGGGGGGACGCCTGGTGGGCTGGGCCGCACCGGTGGGCTGCCAGCACACGAGCTGGGCCGATTGCTGGCGCCAGGTAAGTGCTCTGTGCTCTGTTTTATTGTTCTGTTTTCTTTTATTAATATATTTTGCCATTGTTTTGAATTTAAACAAATTCAAAGACGGTGACAAAATTCCCCTGAACATTTTATTTAGCACAATGGAATTATACCAAAGCACATAAAAATGTTTCGGTTATTTGAACATATATTCAGTAATATTTGGATATAAGTTCAAATTCAAAAATAGTATTGATTTAAATTCAAAGTCCCAAGATTAAGTCCTTAAAAATGTTCAATATTTTGGTTGGGACCAGAACCCTTGCCAAAAATTATCAAACATTTAAGAAGAGCATTTTGGAACAATGAATGAGATTTTAGGGTTTTTGCCCTTCTTTTATTTAAGTTTTTTTTGAGGCTTCCAAATTTCCTCAGTTCAAGTTTCAAAAATTTAAACATGATGCAAACACTAGGCAGCACCAGAAGCTAGGGATGTGACACCATGCATGATTTGGAGTTAGCAGCCGTAGTGCATGCACTCAAGACCTGGAGACATTTTCTCATTGGAAACCATTTTGATGTGTACACGGATCATAAGAGTTTGAAGTACATCTTCACGCAGAAGGAGCTGAATCTCAGGCAGAGGAGATGGTTGGAGCTCATAAAGGATTATGATATGAAGCTGCATTATCATCCAGAAAAGGCCAATGTTGTAGCAGACGCTTTGAGCCGCAAGAGTTATGTTAATACTCATAACTGGAGGATTACCTCAAGAGTTAGGCGACGATCTCAGAGAACTTCAAATGGAGATAGTTCCGAGAGGTTTTGTTGTAGCATTGGAGTGTAGCGACCAGACCTCAAACGGTCCAATCTCTGTGCTCAGCTGTCATCCCTGGATCAGTAATGCTGACACCACACAATGCTTGAAGGATTTATAACAGAGTATCAATCACACACTTATTACATCAAGTGTCCCAAAAGAGAACTTATTACAACAAATGTGGCTTAAGGCCATCTAATGACGATAACAGCAGAAGACTTGGAAGATAAGTGAGTCCATCAACTCCAACAACATCACTGAGTATAGAACCACGACCTAAAACTCCTTAATCGTCATCTGAAAAGTCTGCAACATTAACGTTGCAGCCCGAAACGGGTCAGCACATGGAATATGCTGGCAAAATAACACATAGAGAGTAATGGAATAATCAGGCTATTCTATATGCATATTTGGCTGGTTGAAAGCTCTATGTTTACAGTTTTGCGTAAAGCCAATTTTTCCCTACTGCAAAGGAATAAATTTTATTTAACTAACATGGTGGTTGTTAAACATTGAGAATGGTTGACAGCATTCTCAATCCCAATTATGCATCATCATTAAACAAAACCCAACAAAATTAATTTTAGAGTAACATGTTGAGATTCACATGATAATCCAGGTACTAGATACTCAAGATGTCCATAACCGGGGACACAGCTAACCATGATTAGTTTATACACTCTGCAGAGGTTTGTGCACTTTTCCCTACAAGACTCGATCTCCTCCGTTGGTTTTCTCGCACTGCATGGTGTTTGAGAAACGGATGACTGAGACATAGTCTTTCAGAAGCACTAGCACCTTACAAACGGGTAGACCGTACCAACCTACATCCCCTACATCTGCTAGTCTACCACTGTAAGAGTTCGGACGACTTAATTAACTATGCTAGAGCCCATAATAGCTTGTGGCTGCACACGGAAGTTTCTAGCATCAATAATCTCATGATCCCTTTGAGCCTGGGTGGCGGTCCATAAAGAAAAATAGGCAATCGCTGGAATACCCAGGTGCCTCAATCTACCCAGATGTGTATTTAAGTTGCCACCTTAAGTAAACCATTAATTAACAATCTCACATCTGTCATGGATACACTCACCCAATCCACGTCTACTAGCATAGCATGGCATAATAAGCAAATGTAGAAGTAACTCCCAAAGGTTTGATTATAACAGGTAATAGGTACTACCTCAACTACTTCCCAAACCCACAATTTAATTAGATCCTAATCATGTAATGTGTGAGGATTGATCTAATGCAATAAAACTGGGTAGTTGGAAAGCATGATCAAAGTGTTACTTGCCTTGCGGATGATCCGGGAAACCTAGCGATTCGAAGTAGCAAGCGGCGCACTCCGGGTACTCTATCGAAAACCAACAAGCATACAATAAGTACTCAACTAATGCACAGGTAAAACTCACATAAGAGATCTAACTAGAAAGTTCAACTTAAGAACTCCGGTTGGCAAAAAGAATCAAACCGAATGAAGCAACGAAAGACAAACGGCAAAAGAAACAGGCTTAGTTTACTATTCTGGATCTAGGGCAATTTTTACAGTGGCAAAAACTTGTTTAATTTGGTTAAACGGAAAGAGGGTTTCGAGACGAAACTCCAGGTGCTTGAGTCGCCTGATTCCGATAAACGAGTGAAAAGTTAGACTAAAACGAAAATCGGATCAGAAATCGCGATCGGAAAAATCGCGGATTTAATCTGAGAAAAAGAAAAAACGACGAACGTTCGTTAAAACGAACGAACGGACGAACGCTTGCTATTTAAATAAACCGGAAAAACTGATGTATTTAAAAAACCAAAACTAAAAAAACAAGCAAAACGGTCGGAAAAACCGAACGGTTTTTCGAGAAAAACCGGAGGCGGAAAAAAAACTACCTCCGGCAAACGGCAGCAGTGGCGGCCCGGCGGGGCGGCGGCGGGGCACAGCGGTGAGGCGTGGCGGCGGCGGCTGCGCAGGGCTAGGGCGGCTAGGGTTTTGGGGGGGGGGGTCCGGCTGGTCCTCCCCGGCTTATAATGCCGGACGGGCCTAGTTTCCGGGTCGGACACGGCCTGTTAGGTTAGTTGCGCGTTTCTTTTTAAATAGTTACGCTCAGAAAAAAAAACAAAAGGAATACTAAGCAGACTCCAAAAATCCAGAAATAAATTTTTCCCGGCTTCTAAAATCAAGCTGCACAGGATGAACATTTATTTGGGGCCTAACTGCAATTTTGAAAAATGCGCATTTTTCCTAAATTGAAATAAAATAGCAAACAAAACCAAAATAAATTCTTAATCGATTTTTTATTAAATCCTCAATATTTCTTTATTTTGGGAAAGTCATTTTATTCCCTCTCTCATATTTTTGTAATTGAAATAATTGAAGATAAAATAAATAAAATCAAATGATCCTATTTTCAGAATTTGAGACAACTCAAATATGAAAATAACGAAATCTCCAACTCTCTCCGAGGGTCCTTGAGTTGCGTAAAATTTCTAGGATCAACGAAAATGCAATAAATATGATATGCAATGATGATCTATTGTATAACATTCCAAATTGAAAATTTGGGATGTTACATGGAGGTTCAGTCCATGTTGTTGGGAAAGATTCGAGAAGCCCAGTAGACTGATAAGGAGATTGCGGAGATAAAAGAGAAGATGAATAAAGGAAAGGCCAAAGGTTTTCGTGAGGATGAACACGAAACTTTATGGTTTGAGGATCGTATTTATGTTCGCAATGACCCAGAGATCAGGAAGTTAATACTTTAGGAAGCTCATGACTTGCCATATTCGATTCACCCAGGAAACACCAAGATGTATTTGGATTTGAAGGAACATTTTTGGTGGACAGGTATGAAGAAGGATATTGCCGAGTATGTAGCCATATGCACTACAAAAAAAAGACACATCCGTGACATTTTGGGCCGAATGAAAAAATTTCTGTCATACTTCTGACACTTCTATGACGATAATTGTGACAAAACCCGGTATCATCATAGATGTGGTGGGCTCCTACTTCTACGACAAAAAATCATGATAGAAAATGGGCTTTTCGTCCTGGTCGGGCCGGAGACGCAGCTGCATGACATTCTTTGGGCTGTCCATGATGGGAAAAACCGTGGTAGAAGCGAGGGCGAGGAAAATTTCGGGGAGTTCCCGGTTACGGTGGGTGGTCGGGGGCCGAGCGATGCTCGTTTCTCTCGTACATGTATGCGTGTGTGTGCGAGGCGTTGGGCTCTAACTGAACCCGAGCGAGGCATTGGGATCTAACTGAACTCGAGCGATTGCACTAGCTACGTTACTGAACCCGAGTGATTCCTTCGCTACTGCTGCTAACTGAAGCCGATCAATGCTGCCTCTGGATGAACAGTTCCCGATAGAGGTGGACGAACAGGTCCCCGTGATGTTGCCTCTGGATGAACAGGACCCTGATTGATCGAGCCGGTTAGGGCTGGATGAACAGGACCCCGTGGATGGCTGGATGAATAGGACCACCCCATGGAGGGCTGGATGAACAGTAGAAGGTGGAGGGCTGGATGAACAGTAGCCCGTGGAGGGGTGGTTGAACAGGAGCCCGGGGAGAGGGCTGGTTGAACAGTAGCCGGTGGAGTAGCGCGCGGTGGAGGCTGGATGAACAGGAGCCCGTGGATGAATAGTCGCAGGCGGAGGCTAGAGGAGGTCGATGGTAGATGAACAGTAGCCCGTGGAGGCTGGAGGGGGTCGGCGGTGGAGATGAACAGTATCTCATGGAGTCCTGTTTTGTGGTACACCACACCCCTCCCGATGAACAGGACCCCCGTTTCGACCGTAGCGGTCCAACACAAGTCTGTTTCCTCCGTTTTGTGGTACGCCACACCCCTCCCGATGAACAGGACCCCCGTTTCGGCCGTAGGAGGTCGGTTTCCTCCGTTTTGTTGTACGCCAGACCCCTCTCGATGAACATGATCCTGTTTCGACCGTGGCCGGTCGAACACAAGGCCGTTTCCTCTGTTCTGTGGTACGTCGGGCCTCGTTTCCATCGGCTCTTCCATCCAAGCCCTCCCGATGAACACGACGACGCATTCCATTCCAACCCAGCCGGTTGGCTCCCCATGAACATGACGACGACGCTGTTTCTCCGTTCCAACCCAGCCATGTACGCGAACCCTGGCTGTACGTATGCGCGAGTAGGCGTTCGAGACCCTGCTCATATGTACGTATGTGGCCGTATTTTCTTTCTTGCACACTGGCCGCTGTACGTACGTGTACATGCTACGTGCGTGCCTCTACATGGACCTGTATGTATGTACACGTTCATGACCAGAATGACAACACTACATACACTTCGACCAGGTGGGTCCCTACTGTCAGGCAATTCCTTGCGTGCGAAGATGTAGCTGGTGGGTCCCAGCAGTCAGGGGGCGAATCATTTTTATTTGCCCAGGCGCACTCCCTTGCGTGCGAAGATGTCGCTGGTAGGTCCCAGCAGTCAGGTGGGAAATGTTTTTTTGCGAAATACGGTTGCCCGTCCGGTGGGTCCCTGCTGTTAGCTGGAGGAATCATTATTTTTCGCGTAATAAGGAGGCACTTCCTTGCTTCGGCCATGGACCCAGCTGTCAGCCTCTCCATGTACAGTCCACGTCCGATGGAAGCCGTTCATTGACCATGTTGACCACGCCGAGTCGAGAGCACCAAGGCGGTGGACGACAGCGAGGCCTATGACGGGGACGACGCGGAACCGGGGAAGACGTGGCAGTGGATGCCCACGCAAGAGGAGTATGAGGGTTCACTGGTTCGCTGCTGTGTGAGGCTGTCGTTGCCGCAGAATTACAGGGGGTGCAGGTGAGTAGAGGGATGGCCTGGCCAGCGGTGGGAGTAGTAGGGGGCGATGAGGCCTCCACAGCATCGCAGCCAGCCACGGGAGGCAGGAGCACGAGGCACGGCCGACAATGGTTTGGGTGGCTGGAGCAAGAAGAACAGAGGTTGAAGAAGCACTATGGCTGTTGGATGGACATCGTACGGTCACTGGAGCTAGAATCGTTCATATTGACTATGTTAACAAAGCCCTCCGTCCCCGTCAACTTAGTTGGCCCACAAGTCAGCCTCCCACTATTGTGGGTCCCAGCTAGCAGGGGGTATTCATTTTTTATGCATAATAAGGAGGCACTTCCTTCCGTGCGAAGATATAGCTGGTGGGTATGACCTGCCAGTGTTGGGAACGTTTTTTTCGCGAAATAGAGAGGCCCTTCTCGTGGGTCCTAGCTTTCAGGTGGAGGAATCATTATTTTGCGCGTAATAAGGAGTCATTTCCTTGCGTGCGGCCATGGACCCAACTGCCAGCCTCTCCACGCACAATCTACTTCCGATGGTGTCATTCGTTGACCAGGTTGACCACTCTGCGCCGAGCGCATGCAAGGTGGTGGACGACGGCGAGGCCCCGGACAGCAACGAGCCAAAGATGGGAAGACACGGGAGTAGAGTCGCAGACGGAGAGGTGTACGAGGGTTAACTAGTTCTGGTGCGGTGTGCACTACTAGGGAAAACCTTATACACAGAATGTTACCAGTAGCGCTTGTTAAAATGAGGCGCTACTGCTACTTAGCAGTAGTGCATCTGCTAGAACGACGCTACTATTACCCGCTTAGCAGTAGCACGGCAGGAACAGAACGCGCTACTACTATAATTGCCACACCGTTCCCGACGTGCTAGGTATGGTAGTAGCGCCCTTCTACGAACAGCTCTACTACTATGGATTTTAGAAGCAGCGCGTTTTGCCTCCCCACACTACTGTTAAAGCTATTTTGACCTAACCCCCCGCGCGGCCTGATTCCCTCTCCTCTGCTTCCTCCCCCAATTCTCCTCTACTATTCCTCTTCGCCTCCGCCTCGCCGCCGTCTCCCCCGACCCCGCCTCGCCGCCATCTCCCCCGACCCCGCCTCGCCTCCTCCTCGCCGCCGTCTCCCCCGACCCGGCCTCACCTCCGCATCACCGTCGTCTCCCCCGACCCCGCCTCGCCGCCGTCTCCCCCGACCCCGCCTCACTGCTCCTCGGTGCCGATGTCTCGCCTGACCCCATCTCTCTCCCCGCCCTCTGTAAGCACTCTCCCCTTCCAATCCCTCTTCTCTGCTTAGTATGAACCCTAGCTATTTAGTGCTAGTTAGTATGAACCCTAGGCTATTTTTAGTGCTAGTTAGTTAATTACTTATATGGTAATTAGGGCAGTAGTTCCTAGGTACTAATTAGTTAGTAAGAACTAGGTATTAGCCTATTTTTATTTATAGTAAGTTTATTTTTAGTAAGAACTAATTGAATTAATAGAACTCGTTAGTAAGAACTTGTTGCTATTTTTTTAGTTAAAGCAATTTTTCTCGCATCGACGTGGATGGTGCCTATGCCGCATCCTCGTCGTCAAGTCGGCGGAGGATGACACCTGCTTAACCAGATGGGCCATGTCCGGGACTGGGCTCCACCGGGGTGGTACTGGGAGGCGCTACCTACCGGGGGCGCAGGTTGGTGAGGAGCCATCCTATCGTTGACCCGAACCTTCTTTGGTGGCGGTCGCGTGGGCCAGTGATGGTCCAGAGGCTCGAGGACTCCGCGGAGGTGGCGCGTCACCGTGTCAGTGAGGAGGACGCGCACGTCCATCACTACTTGTTTGCGTTGGAGCACAGGTTCTCCAGGGATCTCACTGGAGCTATGATCCTGTGATGGTTCCTTCTCTGTGGGTGTCCACCGCCCGCGCCGATACCCGTCGTGTGCTAGGGTTTTAGTTGTATTAGTGATGTTTTATGTATGACACTATTTGGGATGTACTAGTGATAATATTCGACGATGTACGGACACATGAGATGACTTACTTTTGCTTATTGAATGCATGCTAATTTGGGTCCTATAAGATATTTTGAAATGTATATCTTGTGTTGCTCAATATCCAAGTGGCCAGTCATGTTTGCAGGTTACACCTCCGAGTGGCCTATGTTTTGCCGGAGTGTTGATTCGTTTCTGTTCCGGCAAATTTCAGGCGCTCGATATGTCCTATTTTAGCAAAGGTCATGCCGGATTTTTCCGTGAATTTTGGCATGACTTGTGCCAGAATATGTAGGAAATATCGAGTGCCCCGGATTTGTGTGTTGAGTATCTTGGTAGTTGTCTTCGATCGATTTTCAATTAATGTTTTAACTATGAACATAGGAAATGTATGATGACGAAAATGATTTCAGTATTTGCAAATACTGCGAAGACGAGTGCGGCCTGTGCGACAGAATCTTCCTAGATGATGATAGCCGCTTTAGCATCAAGCTGGACGAGAACTTCGAAGTGGATACAGTAAGTCACAACGAGAAGTCTTTTTTCGTAATTAAGCATGACATCTGCTTCATTTGCTTCAACTTATATTTTTTTACTATTGTACTAGCATATCCCCTGCCATGCAAGAGTTTTTGTATTGGATAAGTTAGGTTTCTGTCATACTATGGAGGTAAAGAAAGTTTACTTGAAGACCGAGCATGGTTATATTTTCCATGCAAAATTATACAATTAAGACGACTACACCTATTTTGGATGCAAAACAAGGCGAGCACTATGCAAGACTTATGCATTTGAGCCTGATATGGTTATCACCTTTGATATTCGTCCGGAAGATGATATTGAAGGTAATACCGACATCTGGGTCGATGTCCAGACGCCTCCAGTTATACCATTATGTAAGTTTCTCAACCATATTTATATCTTTGATATTGTTTATTCAAAAATAGTTGACAACTAATTTGTATTGTCAGCTTATTTCGATGCAAGCAAACATGTCGAGGGCATGGTAGACAGGACCTACTACTTTCCCGAGGCTGAACTCAACTGCGAGGAGCTAAGTCATTATGTTTCATGGCTTGAGGATCTTGATACTATCAAGACAAATTTTCTTCCTGCATTTAGAAATGTTAGTACTGAAAATGTGCGACCAATAGTGTTCGTAATGAACTACAGTCACATTTATTTAGGAAGGATGGTAAGATTTTTACTATTTGTCCTCAGTGCATCTTTTCCATACATTATTTTCGAAGCTAAACTTCATTGCTAAGTATGTTACCATACGATGTTCTTCAACAGCGACTCCCGATGAATGTTGTGCCTTATGGGATCGAGACTAAAGGTACCATGACTATTATTAGCTTACGGCCAAGATATCCTATAGATTACTTTAGTGCATTCAAGATTAGCGACATATGCTTAATAGTGTAAGACTGGACCAAATGTGTGATGGAGAAGTGCAGAGAAGTACTAGGGGGCAGCAAACAGATGCGCTACCCACAATTAGGAGACAGGTTCATGTGCATGCTCCAACTTGATCAAGGAGGAGAGCTACACATGTTTTATGTTATTTTACCTAAGAGAGAGCAGCAAGAGTGATTAGCTAGCTAGAAATGAGTTTGAGGATGATGATGTGCTACACTATTACTATGATGATAAAATAGCTACTATTGGTGGTAATGACTATGATGATTATTATTAGCTAGTGTTAGTGGTGATTAAATAAATACTATTGGTGGTAATGACTATGATGATGATTAAATAGCTTGTCCTGGCGGATTAGATTCAAGTGGAGGCAACATGTGGTGCACATCGAAAGTACTACTAGTCCAAACTAGATCAAGTTTGGATTAGTAGTATACTTTTGACATGCACCACATATTGCCTCCACTTGAACCTAATCCACCTTCATTTGACACACTGTTATGGACATAATGATGTAAACCTCATAACTGGTATTGTACCAATATTTGTCCTATGTTGCATAAATACACTAAAAAGAATACTAGTAGCAATGGCGAGAAAACACGCTGCCAGTAGTTACATTAGCAGTAACACGGGAGTGAACCAGCGCTGCATCTATTTGCCCTAGCAGTAGCGTGTGCGGGCACGCGTTACTGCTAAGCAATAGCTGTAGCGCCTTATTAGTAGCGCGCCTACCCGCGCTACTAGTGAGCAAAAAACCCGCGCTGTTGCTAGCCTTTTCCCTAGTAGTGGTGGTTCGGCAGTCGGTGGAGAAGAACAAGAGGTGTGGATGGGTGGAGGTATGGCCTGGCCAATGGTGGAGTAACACTTCACAGTGAAGCATGCTAAGAAGAGCTGCTAGCAGCAGGAGGCAGGAGCAGGTGGTCCCGGCGGCGCTGGAGGAAGAAGACAAGAGATTGAAGATGGATGTCGGTCGTTGGATGTAAATCCAACGGCTAACAATGTCAGAATCATTTGTTGACTAAGTTGATAGTGACTTGTATTGGCTTCGACCTATTAGCCCACATTTCAGCCTCCAAAAATGTGGCACGTATTCAACCCATTTTTAAGAATTTATAGTCTTTTTGCGGGGTAGAATTTACAGTCTATTTGATCTCTTTTTTTGAATTACAGTCCATTAGCTGGGCTGGGTGAACAAATAATGTAGCGTCCATGCGGCCCATTTATGTTTTTCCTAGAAAAATTACAGGCCATTTGCACTTTATCAAAATCCACGATTTTGCTGGGCTGATTCTAATTATAATATTAGGGTGGGCGCAGCAATGTTATCAAAAAATAAACATGGGCTGAGCATTTTGTTATATATACATATTTAAATAATAGGTGATTTATTATTACATTGGTCCTTCAATCATACCAAGCTTTTGTACACAATAACCAAGATTTTCGTTGCCAAAAAATCCAGGATTTTATTGTTAAGAAATTATTTCTATAAGTTAATAAGATGTGAGATATTGTTTTCTTACATATGTAATTATCTATTAAATATACATATTTAATAAGATGTGGGATGGCGGGGAAGCATCGTCGGGCCAGCTGTTTTTCTCCTCTTGTAGTTGGGTTCGGTCGACGAAGACTCCACTGACTCGCTCTGGCATGACACCCTCACAAACGGCACCCTGTAGATGTTCGATCCTTTAATCTCTGGTGGATGCTCCATCTAGGATCGATACTCCCACCACCGCTCCCACACGATCGGGTTCGGTTAATCTGTTTGCTCCATCACCCAGAGGAGCAGCTGTAAGTACTCCCGCACGACTCCCTCCGGGAGTATCGCCGCCTTTTCACTCTGTTGCATATCTTTGTCCATGGATGTCGCCGTCGCCGCTAGTTGGTCCTTGTTTTCGAACCAAGACTATATCTCCAACATCCTAGCTAGCTTCATAGGGTCGCCGTCTGCGATCCTCACGTATCAGTTGTACTCCTCCATCGATCTACTTCTCCACAACACCTTCACTCACCAGCGGTGGTTTTTGAATGGAAGAGGAGAGGAGCAGTGCTGGTTTTGGATTAGAACAGGAGAGGAGCGACGCTGGTTCTGGATTGGAACAGGAGAGGAGTGTAGGTGGTCTTGAAATGGAAGAGGAGAGGAGCGGCGCTGGATTTAGATTGGAATAGGAGAGGAGCAGCGCTGGTTTAAGAGGAGAAGAGCGGAAGGGCGGCGCTGGTCTTGGATGTATTTTTTGTTTTGCGTATTTTGGGTCTAAGTTTGACCACATACTGTATTTGACAAGAAAAATGTGAATGCATGTCACCAAAAATTGTATCGTTTGGTTCGTATCTGAATGTACTTTCAAATTATATTATTTTTGGAACGTATAACATATATTTTATTTGCGAAAATCATGGCCTAGAGTAAAAGGGATACTAGTTAATGTGGGGTCACTTTCTTAATTGAAGGGAAAATTGATTTTGATTTTGATCCAGTCACAGCGCACCGGCCCTCTCATTCAATCCTAAATCGCTGCCACACGCTCCTCTCCCTCTTCTCCATTGCAAAACCACCTCCTCTCCTCTCCATCATCTCCATGCAAAAACCACCGTCTCACTGCTACCTCTTGAGCACTGCATTGGATTTCCCTGAAGAAGAGAGGATGATGCAGCAGAGTAGCATAAGTATTTCCCTCAGTTTTTGAGAACCAAGGTATCAATCCAGTAGGAGGCTACGCTCAAGTCCCTTGTACCTACACAAAAACAATAGCTCAACGCAACCAACGTGCTTAGGGGTTGTCAATCCCTTCACGGTCACTTACGAAAGTGAGATCTGATAGAGATGATAAATAATATTTTGGGTATTTTTGGTATAGAGATGCAAAGTAAAAAGTAAAAGGCAAAGTAAAAGCAAAGCAATAATAAAGTGATGGAGATTGATATGATGAGAAAGAGACCCGGGGGCCATAGGTTTCACTAGTGGTTTCTCTCAAGAGCATAAGTATTCTACGATGGGTGAACAAATTACTGTTGAGCAATTGACAGAATTGAGCATAGTTATGAGAATATCTAGGTATGATCATGTATATAGGCATCACGTCCGAGACAAGTAGACCGAAACGATTCTGCATCTACTACTATTACTCCACTCATCGACTGCTATCTAGCATGCATCTAGAGTATTAAGTTAAAAACAGAGTAACGCCTTAAGCAAGATGACATGATGTAGAGGGATAGTTTCATGCAATATGATAAAAAACCCATCTTGTTATCCTCGATGGAACAATACAATACGTGCCTTGTTGCCCCTTCTGTCACTTGGAAAGGACACCGCAAGATTGAACCCAAAGCTAAGCACTTCTCCCATGGCAAGAACAACCAATATAGTAGGCCAAACCAAACTGATAATTCGAAGAGACTTGCAAAGATAACAAATCATACATAAAAGAATTCAGAGAAGATTCAAATATTATTCATAGATAAACTGGACCATAAACCCGCAATTCATCGGTCTCAACAAACACACTGCAAAAAGAAGATTACATCGAATAGATCTCCACAAGAGAGGGGGAGAACATTGTATTGAGATCCAAAAAGAGAGAAGAAGCCATCTAGCTACTAGCTATTGACCCGTAGGTCTGAAGTAAACTACTCACACTTCATCGGAGCGGCTTGGATGATGATGTAGAAGCCCTCCGTGATCGATTCCCCTTCCGATGGAGCTCCGGAAGAGGCCCCAAGATGGGATATCGTGGATACAGAAAGTTGCGGCGGTGGGATTAGGTTTTTGGCTCCGTATCTGATCGTTCGGGGGTACGTAGGTATATATAGGAGGAAGAAGTACGTCGGTGGAGCTTCGAGCGGCCCACGAGGCAGGGGGGCGCGCCCTAGGGGGGGCACCCCCCACCCTCGTGACCACCTCGTGGCTTTCTTGACGGGGGGTCCAAGTCTCCCGGGTCTTATCTGATGAGAAAATCATGTTTCCGAAGATTTTATTCCGTTTGGACTCCGTTTGATATTTTGTTTCTCCAAAACACTGAAATAGGCAAAAAACAACAATTCTGGGCTAGGCCTCCGGTTAATAGGTTAGTCCCAAAAATAATATAAAAGTGGAAAATAAAGCCCAATATAGTCCAAAACAGTAGATAATATAGCATGGAGCAATCAAAAATTATAGATACGTTGGAGACGTATCACTCGCCTCTCCCTCTTCTCCATTGCAAAACCACCTCCTCTCCTATCCATCATCTCCATTCCAAAACCACCGTGTCGCCTCTCCCTCTTCTCCATTGCAAAACCACCTCCTCTCCTTTCCATCATTTCCATTCCAAAACCACCATCTCGCCTCTCGCTCTTCTCTATTGCAAAACCACTGTCTCGCCTCTCCCTCTTCTCTATTGCAGGACCTTTTGGTGCAGTTCACCTAAAATGAAGCAATGTCCCATGAGCTAGCAGCTTCTTCTTCTTTTTTAAAGAAAAGGGCTCCAGCCCCGGTTCCATTTCCATCAGAATACGAAACCCATAGAGCTTCTTCTTCATTAGTTGCAATAAAATTGAGCAACATCAAGGTTGGTCGTGAAGCTCCTGGAATGTTCAACTATAATTTGGATATCATTTGTGCATTTCAACTAAGATCAAGCGTGAAATGTATATATCTGTTTGCAAAAAAAAGATGGAAAGGAGGGTGACTAACAAGTGATGAAACATGCATCAAATGAAAAAAGCATGTTCCTTATCTGAATGGCAATCATACAAAGACAGTAGCAATTTCTAGCAGCATTGCTAGATATTAGTGTGGGCATTAGGATTAACTAGGACAACCGTTAAATGCGACATTACTTTAATGGTGCCATTGCTTCATTTTACCAGCAACATTACATTAACAGCTTCTACAGAGTCGGTATTTGGGCACGGGAGAGTAGGCGAACCAGGACAGTTGAATCTCTAACGAAAAGAAGCAACTTAACTTAATGGGAAATTTAGCAGGACATGAAAAAAAACGTGCCATTGATTCATATTACTGGAGGCATTACATTGAAAACAACATTGGTTTAACATGTCCTTACTTTTAACAGTGCGACTGCTACAGTTTACCAGTGGCATTACATAAGAGAGGCTCCGGGCAACAAACATCAGAAGAGGATATCTGGGTTGGTCCCATTTTTGTTCGGTATATAGCCACTTTATACTGTGTCAGTCTAGAAAATCTAGTGCTGGACTTACTCTGTTGACTTGTCCCCCAGTCCCCACTTTCTTTCCTTTTTCAACCAATAGATCGGGTTTATATTGAGTTTGTATTGTCTTCCCTTTATTTCCCTATTAGACCTAGAGACCAGTTGGATAGCCAGTTTGTGCTACTTTTTGCCCCCATTATTTCCTCTGTCGACCAAGTCCTAGATTCAGGTAAAAAATCTTCCCCCACCCCCCACCCCCATTCTTCCTTATTTGAACCAAGTACTACTAGATTCGAGTGCATGAACTAGTTTTACCTCTTAACAATAAAAAAATTAGGTGGTTTTCGAATAGCCGATCAATCCTATCTATGAGGCAGCCTGAGAAATAGTAAAAGACACAAATGTAGCGATGTCAGGAGCTCGGGAAGTGGAGCAAGGCCGGTTTCAAAGGAAGTTATACCTGGGGGTCGCTGGGATGTCGCTAGGTGGGCGGCGGGAGGCCAGATCTGTCCACACTACGGCAACGAGGAAGAAGGGGTGGGAGGCCCTCCCTCGCCAGCAATGCTTTGGAGAGAATAGCAAGGCACACTGATTGGGACGCACCAGCAGTTGGTAAGAGTCGTTGCCGGGGACGACCGCGTGAATTTTGCACCTTTTCACCTTCCCCGGCGGAGAGGATCCGGCTGGATCTATGACCAGTAGTGAGTAGAGAGAGTGTGTGTGGCCACCGCTGTCATGTTTAGATCTGGAGAGGATGAGACAGTGTGAAGAGAGCAACGCTAGCAAGCAAGCGCGGAGGATCCTGCCTATATAGTGCAGTACTAGTTTTCTTTTGTCTACCGGCCGGAGCCGGCTTGACCTCGTCAATGACTGTCGAAAAGTCTTCATGCATGTGCCCCGGAGGTGCAGTTGTCGTCATTTTGATCTGAAGCACCGGATTATAACATATAACACGAAAAAAATGCCACATGACAAGAAATCATAACCTCACTGCCCAAAGGAGACAAGATGAATCCCAACGGACAAACTAGACGAGGATCAAAGCTCAAATTAAAGATAAACTCGTAGAAAAGGGGTCCGTCGATAGATGTCCTAATTAACATAGCCGGCTTGACCGAGATGGCAGCTGAGTAGTCTTCGTGCATGTGCCCCCAATGACTAGCCCAACTCAGTGTCGCTGTTTAAGCCTCGCAGTGATCCGAAGCACATGACACCTAATTTTGCGAGATGACAAGAAACCTTTTTTTTAGATTTCTCACCAGAACTACAGCCCTGTACAACACAGCCTCCACGATATGTAGACGATAGCCAATCCAGGCGTGTCTACTGGAGTCTGGTCACATGCATTGACGAACTGATCTTCAGTGTCTTGCAGGGATCATCCAGGTACCAACGTATGTACTCCTACAACACTTCTCTAGTAGTAATATCGCTGGTCTCTCTCTTCTATTAACTCACCCTACTTGCGGTGCTAGGGAGTGTGCCTATGGACGGTTCTGAATTGCGGTCCCACATCTGTGTGCAAACACAATATGACGCGCGTTCCATTCGAAGAGCGGCCTGCCAGACCAACCGGCTGTTTGGGGTGCGAGCGAACGCGACAGGCATGTTGTATACTCCGTACATGTGTACCGCCATTTTCTTGAGGCTTTGCTCCATGGCGCAATCCATGGATACAAAATTAGTATACTGTACTATTTAAAAGTCGAGGGCCGGGCTCTTCCCGCGTGGTAGGCGGGGCAGTTCCGCCTAGTCGATTCGACAAAGACGCGAGAAGATGAGGGAGTAGGCAAAACTCCCGCCTCTTCAAGCTAGCACGTTAAGTTTGTTCTCCCGAAATTCCAAGCCGCGCCTTGTTATGCCGAAATTTCAAGCTAGCGTCTTTGTCTATCATGCTGCGAAACTCCCACCTCTTCAACCGCACCTTGTTACCCCAAAATATTTAAGATAAATATTTGTCTCGCCGTGCTCTGACAACTCCCTCCATCTCAACCTGTGCCTTGCTATTCCAAAATTACAACGCGCGTGAAAACTCCCACCTCTTGTGAAATCCCAACACGAGAAATGCCTGTGATACCCCTGAACCGAAACAACCGCCTCAAATCAGTGGGGGTACTTCTGTAACTTACCCCACATTTCAAACAAGTGTTTCCCTAAGCCATGGTTCCCCACTCCCATCCCATCCGACCACCCATTCGTACACCGAGGCTGGGAAAACCCACGAAGCCCCACACCGTCCTCCGTTCGCCACCTAGCCAGAGCCTCTTCCCCAACGACGTCCTCCACAACAACACCTCGACGTCCCTCATCCATCGTATTGGATGAGGATCCGTCGTCAATCTGGTCATCCCGCCGGTTCAACCACCCCGTCCTCCACCTCCAAGGAGTTGGCTCGACGTTCCCCTCGTCTTTCACACCACCTCCATTCCCACACCGCCGTCTTCACCTGCACCACCGGAAGAGCATCATCATCACCGTTTCCTTGGATGAAGCTGCGGCCTAATCGGCGCCACCAAAGAGGTCGTACACTAATCGCCACATTTTCTTCTTCATTGGATCTCACGGTGTTGTCGGCGCTCGGTTCCGAGCCAACACGGCACTGCTCCATCCACGGCGGCGTCGCCGGCCACTTCCACCATGGCGTCACTCCCTCGGCGACGACGTCCACATCAGTAGGAGCTGCTGCTGCTTTAGCTATCGCTCGCACTGCTGCTCTGCTCTTTCTCTCAGTCCCCTGCCTTGTCTACTCTTGCTCTTGCTCTTGCTCGCGCTGCTGCTCTCGCTCTTGCTCTTGCTT
>NC_041390.1:168904518-168923219 GCF_002162155.2 Triticum dicoccoides | reverse complement strand
GCCGGAGAGGTACCCCACTATCTATCTTAGGGTTCAGGGTGGGGGCGATGGTCGCCGGCGGTGGTGGGGCGGTGGTCACCGGTGGTGGTGGGGCGGTGGCGTGGGGATTGCCGGAGAAAAAGCTCAGAATGGGGGGGCCTAGATGGATGGCCGGGGCGGCGGCGGACCGGCAGTGGGGAGTGTTTTCGGAACAGGCGGGGCGGTGCACCGCCGGCCGCGGGCGGCTGTTTGGCCGATGGTGGCTGGCAGCTCAGGGGGTGGAGGTTGATGATGAACTGCAGGCCCTTGATTTCGTATCCAACGGCTGCAAAATCGACTGGCCAGAGATGAAAAAGTCAGTCGACTGACATGTAGCGTCACCTCTAGTGCGTTCAGTTTCGACTGTAAAATTCAGTTTTGACAGCAAAATTCAGTTTCGACAGTCAAGTTCAGTTTCGACAATTAAGTTTAGAGATGAGTGGCTGATGTATTTTACATCTAGCACTTTGTGGTTATGTATTTTACGTCATCTATTAGAGATGCTATTAGAATTCCACACAGGTTAACGTTGTCTCTCTTGTCCTGCTTCAACCTTGGCGTCGTACAACTAATCGGAGCTGCTCCAACGACGAAACCCTCCATCATAGTGGAGCAGTACCTCGGGCTCAATCTCCAAACGGCTAAGATCTTCTTCCCCTCCTCCGACAGCCAAGTAAGCCGGAGCATCCTCACCGGCCAACCCAATCACGCTGAGATTGACATGGCTTCGCCAAAGAGGTTATACACTTGTTGCATATCTTTCTTACTCTACATGTTATATATTTTGTCCAGTGAGCACACGGAGTAACGGGAAATACGATTATTTTATCCTACTGTATGACAAGCAATGAGGTACCAGGCAACTTAGCTATCCGTGATGGACTCTCTTGAACGCCATCATTATTTATCTCTGTGTGTTTGACCTGTGCATTTGTCGATGGCCTGGGTCCAAACTAATAGAAGTAGAACAAAAACATTTTTTAGTGTAGGCTTTTCCTTGCTCAAGCCTGCCTACTAGAATCGCTAGTGCTTGAAAGGAAAAGTGAATGAAAAACATAGGAATTGGAAAGTTTCCTATGGTACTACTTTTCATGAATTTGGTGTAAAGGAATGGAGCAACGGAAAACTGTAGGATTTGTTCCTTTAGTGTCTCCTTGAAAGAAAAACCGTAGGGATTTTAATCTCCACATGTCCTCCTTTTCAAATTCCTATTCATGAAGCACAAGACTAAGAGATAGTTGCATAATAGCATTATAACCATACATTTTCTTGTGGTTTGACTTAATCTCACCATGCTTCTTTGCATCCTATGATCTTCCAATTCTTGTGAACCAAACACCCAGATTGGCAGAAATCCTGTGTTTTTAAATTCTCTGCTTTGCACGTGCATTCCTATCCTATTCCTGTCTATTTCCTATCCCTGCATTGCTAGAATCCTCAAATTCAAACAAGCCCTTACACAATTACTTCTGTTACAGATATGTGTCTAAGAAAACCTTGTGTGGTTTGTCCTGCTCCTGCGGTGCTGTGTTCCACCCCATCTCAGCTGCTCCAACGACGGACGGGTTCACCACAGCAGGGATCCGCTCTCCATATTGTCTTTCACCGCCTCAGATCTTCTTCCCCACCGCCGGCAGCCACGACAACTGCATTACCATCATCAACTGAGCAGATGACCTTGAGGACTACATGGGTCCGCAAGAGAGGTTGCACTCTTCCGTGTCTTCTTGCGTTATGCATCACTTAATATGATGACATGCTACTTTATCATCGTGTTCACCTATTAGACTCCGAGTGAGGTCCAAACTTATGCTGAAACTTGAGTTTTTAAATGGTTGTGGGGTACATATTGGGGCAGCAATCGGTACTATCTGTCTACTATCTGGTTAATCTCGGGTGTCTACTATGAGTTTCATGTTGGGTGCAAACAAACATTAAAGGAGCCATTATCTGTATTTTTTAACTAAAGCTATTATCTGCCTGCTATCATTGGTTTTGGGTCTATCAACAGTTTGCTACCATCACTCTGGATTTGTGCATGCACTCCTTACATAATCTCACTATGTTTTATTCCTATGCATGTCAGTTATTGTACACAATGGAACTAAACATGTAGAGCAAAAGAGACGAGCCTTGTGTGGCAATAAAATGTCATGCAGACGTCGCTCCATGGTGGGTGCAAAGGCAACCCCCCTCCATCCATTTCAGATCGTAATCAAGAGGAATATAACTGTTCCAAGGGGGATTCAGAAGCAGAATACCACTCCTATTTACCCCATAAGGTCTTCGCTCTAACTTGGCATGCTGATGTTGGTAATATCATGCATATGGTGCCTTGCATTGCTTACTGTATACATCAAAGATGTCATCTACTTAGTTTAGACATGCTTTGTGTCAATGTCATCTGTTTAGTTTCTTTATCATGTATGTGAATCATGCAATGCCATCTTGTTTAGCTAGGCATTATATATGTGAATTTTGCAATGCCACCCTGGTTAGCCAGTAATGTTATATGTGAATTTTATCATGACATCATTTTTTATTACGTGTTAAATTTGTCAACAATTTTAGTACATTCAATTACTCTTCATGTGCATCAACCATTCAACACGGTCATGGAAAAATCTGGACTGGAAACAAGGTCTTCAGAGAAGTCAATTCTATCTGATGAAGCGCATGTCTTGCTGGTTACAGATAGCTCCTCAGAGGAGGATTCAGAGACAGATGACCAGTCCTATCCCCCCCCCCCGAGGTGCATGATCTAACTTGTGTCTAATTAGTGTCTAATTACCATATATGTGAATGCCACCTATTTAGTGTCTAATTACCATATATATGAATTATGTAATGCCATCTTGCTGCAAGACATTATATATGTGAATTATGCAATGCTATCTTGTTGCAAGGCAATATATATGTGAATTATGCAATGACATGTTGTTTAGCCAAGCGCCATATATGTGAATTATATCATGCCGTCCTTTTTTTGTATTTCTCGTTGATTTTGTCGACAATGTTTGTATATTCATGTAACACCCACAATGCGGCTATATCTTCCATGTGTCGGGGCACGACTTAGAGGCATAGCCCCATGGTAGTTTTGTCGCAAGAGGGGTAATCTTCACACAATCCCATGTACTGAATAAGAAAGGGATAAAGAGTTGGCTTAGAATTGCCACTTCACACAAATAACAAGTTAAACATACATCATCCAAAATACAATCAAGGTCCGACTACGGAACCAAAATAAAAGAAGACACCCCAAATGCTAGATCCCCAATCCTCCCAACTGGTCACCACCACTGATCAACCGAAAAATGTTGGAAATATGCCCTAGAGGCAATAATAAAAGCATTATTATTATATTTCCTTGTTCATGATAATTGTCTTTATTCATGCTATAATTGTGTTATCTGGAAATCGTAATACATGTGTGAATAACAGACATCAACATGTCCCTAGTGAGTCTCTAGTTGACTAGCTCGTTGATCAACAGATAGTCATGATTTCCTGACTATGGACACTGGATGTCATTGATAACGAGATCACGTCATTAGGAGAATGATGTGATGGACAAGACCCAATCCTAAACATAGCACAAGATCGTATAGTTCGTTTGCTAGAGTTTTCTAATGTCAAGTATCTTTTCCTTAGACCATGAGATCGTGTAACTCCCGGATACTGTAGGAGTGCTTTGGGTATGCCAAACGTCACAACGTAACTGGGTGACTATAAAGGTAGACTGCGGGTATCTCCGAAAGTGTCTGTTGGGTGACATGGATCAAGACTGGGATTTGTCACTCCGTATGACGGAGAGGTATCACTGGGCCCACTCGGTAATGCATCATCATAATGAGCTCAGAGTGACCAAGTGTCTGGTCACGGGATCATGCATTACGGTACGAGTAAAGTGACTTGCCGGTAACGAGATTGAACGAGGTATTGGGATACCGACGATCGAATCTCGGGCAAGTAACATACCGATAGACAAAGGGAATAGCGTACGGGGTTGATTGAATCCTCGACATCGTGGTTCATCCGATGAGATCATCGTGGAGCATGTGGGAGCCAACATGGGTATCCAGATCCCGCTGTTGGTTATTGACCGAAGAGTCGTCTCGGTCATGTCTGCTTGTCTCCCGAACCCGTAGGGTCTACACACTTAAGGTTCGGTTACGCTAGGGTTGTAGGGATATGTATATGCAGTAACCCGAATGTTGTTCGGAGTCCCGGATGAGATCCTGGACGTCACGAGGAGTTCCGGAATGGTCCGGAGGTAAAGATTTATATATGGGAAGTCCTGTTTCGGACATCGGGACAAGTTTCGGGGTTATCGGTATTGTACCGGGACCACCGGAAGGGTCCCGGGGGTCCACCGGGTGGGTCCACCTGCCCCGGGGGGCCACATGGGCTGTAAGGGGGTGCGCCTTGGCCTAATGGGCCAAGGGCACCAGCCCCACATAGGCCCATGCGCCTAGGGTTTAAGGGGGCAAGAGTCCTAGGAGGGTAAGGCACCTCCTAGGTGCCTTGGGGGGAGGGAAAACCCCCCTTGGCCGCCGCACCCCCTAGGAGATTGGATCTCCTAGGGCCGGCCACCCCCCTTGGCACCCCTATATATAGTGGGGGAGAGGAGGGACTTCATACCTGAACGCCCTGGCCTTTGGTTGCCTCCTTCTCCCTCCTCAACACCTCCTCCACCTCCATAGTGCTTAGCGAAGCTCTGCCGGAGTACTGCAGCTCCATCAACACCACGCCATCATGCTGCTGCTGGTGCCATCTCCCTCAACCTCTCCTCCCTCCCTTGCTGGATCAAGAAGAGGAGACGTGGCTGTTCCGTACGTGTGTTGAACGCGGAGGTGCCGTCCGTTCGGCGCTGGTCATCGGTGATTTGGATCACGTCGAGTACGACTACATCATCACCGTTCTTTTGAACGCTTCCGTGCGCGATCTACAAAGGTATGTAGATGCATCTGATCACTCGTTGCTAGATGAACTCCTAGATGATCTTGGTGAAACGAGTAGGAAAATTTTTGTTTTCTGCAACGTTCCCCAACAGTGGCATCATGAGCTAGGTCTATGCGTAGTTCTTCTTGCGCGAGTAGAACACAATTTGTTGTGGGCGTAGATTTGTCAACTTTCTTGCCGTTACTAGTCCTTTCTTGCTTCAGCGGTATTGTGGGATGAAGCGGCCCGAACCAACCTTACACGTACGCTTACGTGAGACCGGTTCCACCGACTAACATGCACTAGTTGCATAAGGTGGCTGGCGGGTGTCTGTCTCTCCTACTTTAGTTGGAGCGGAATCGATGAACAGGGTCCTTATGAAGGGTAAATAGAAGTTGACAAATCACGTTGTGGCTTTAACGTAGGTAAGAAAACGTTCTTGCTAGAACCCTAATTCAGCCACGTAAAAAAAACTTGCAACAACAATTAGAGGACGTCTAACTTGTTTTTGCAGCAAGTGGTTTGTGATATGATATGGCCAAAGTTGTGATGAATGATGAATGATCTATATGTGATGTATGAGATGTTCATGCTATTGTAATAGGATTCACGACTTGCATGTCGATGAGTATGACAACCGGCAGGAGCCATAGGAGTTGTCTTTATTCTTTTAATGACCTGCGTGTCATCAAGAAACGCCATGTAAATTACTTTACTTTATTGCTAAACGCGTTAGCCATAGTAGTAGAAGTAATAGTTGGCGAGCAACTTCATGGAGACACGATGATGGAGATCATGATGATGGAGATCATGGTGTCAAGCCGGTGACAAGATGATCACGGAGCCCCAAGATGGAGATCAAAGGAGCTATGTGAAAATGGCCATATCATGTCACGTTTATTATTTGATTGCATGTGATGTTTATCATGTTTTGCATCTTGTTTACTTAGAACGACGGTAGTAAATAAGATGATCCCTCACAATAAAATTCAAGAAGTGTTCCCCCTAACTGTTCACCGTTGCGACAGTTCGCTGTTTCAAAACACCACGTGATGATCGGGTGTTTTATTCAGACGTTCACATACAACGGGTGTAAGACAGATTTACACATGCAAACACTTAGGTTGACTTGACGAGCCTAGCATGTACAGACATGGCCTCGGAACACAGAAGACCGAAAGGTCGAGCATGAGTCGTATAGAAGATACGATCAACATGAAGATGTTCACCGATGTTGACTAGTCCGTCTCACGTGATGATCGGACACGGTCTAGTTTAACTCGGATCATGTAATACTTAGATGACTAGAGGGATGTCTAATCTAAGTGGGAGTTCACTAATAATTTGATTAGTTGAACTTAATTATCATGAACTTAGTCTAAAATCTTTGCAATATGTCTTGTAGATCAAATGGCCAACGTAGTCCTCAACTTCAACGCGTTCCTAGAGAAAACTGAGCTGAAAGACGATGGCAGCAACTATACGGACTGGGTCCGGAACCTGAGGATCATCCTCATAGCTGCCAAGAAAGATTATGTCCTACAAGCACCGCTTGGTGACGCACCCGTTCTCCCTGCAGAACAAGATGTTATGAACGCTTGGCAGGCACGTTTCGATGACTACTCCCTCGTTCAGTGCGGCATGCTTTACAGCCTAGAGCCGGGGCTCCAAAAGCGTTTTGAGAGACATGGAGCATATGAGATGTTCGAAGAGCTGAAAATGGTTTTCCAAGCTCATGCCCGGGTCGAGAGATATGAAGTCTCCGACAAATTCTTCAGCTGTAAGATGGAGGAAAATAGTTCTGTCAGTGAGCACATACTCACTATGTCTGGGTTGCATAACCGCTTGACTCAGCTAGGAGTTAATCTCCCGGATGATGCGGTCATTGACAGAATCCTCCAGTCGCTTCCACCAAGCTACAAGAGCTTTGTGATGAACTTCAATATGCAGGGGATGGAAAAGACCATTCCTGAAGTATTTGCTATGCTGAAATCAGCGGAGGTAGAAGTCAGGAAAGAACATCAAGTGTTGATGATCAATAAAACCACTAAGTTCAAGAAAGGCAAGGGTAAAAAGAGCTTCAAGAAGGACGGCAAGGAGGTTGCCGCGCCCGGCAAGCAAGCTGCCGGGAAGAAGCCAAAGAATGGACCCAAGCCCGAGACTGAGTGCTTTTATTGCAAGGGAAGCGGTCACTGGAAGCGGAACTGCCCTAAGTACTTAGCGGATAAGAAGGCCGGCAAAACCAAAGGTATATGTGATATACATGTAATTGATGTGTACCTTACTAGTGCCCGTAGTGGCTCCTGGGTATTTGATACCGGTGCAGTTGCTCACATTTGTAACTCAAAGCAGGGGCTGCGGAATAAGCGGAAACTGGCAAAGGACGAGGTGACGATGCGCGTCGGGAATGGTTCCAAGGTCAATGTGATCGCCGTCGGCACGCTACCTCTGCATCTCCCTTCGGGATTAGTTTTAAACCTTAATAATTGTTATTTAGTGCCAGCTTTGAGCATGAACATTGTATCGGGATCTCGTTTAATTCGAGATGGCTACTCTTTTAAATCTGAGAATAATGGTTGTTCCATTTTTATGAGAGATATGTTTTATGATCATGCTCCTATGGTGAATGGTTTATTCTTTATGAATCTCGAACGTGATGCTACACATGTTCATAATGTGAGTACCAAAAGAAGTAAAGTTGATAATGATAGTCCCACATACTTGTGGCACTGCCGCCTTGGTCACATAGGTGTCAAACGCATGAAGAAGCTCCATGCTGATGGACTTTTAGAGTCTCTTGATTATGAATCATTTGACACGTGCGAACCATGCCTTATGGGTAAAATGACCAAGACTCCGTTCTCAGGAACAATGGAGCGAGCAACCGACTTATTGGAGATCATACATACCGATGTGTGCGGTCCAATGAGTGTTGAGGCTCGCGGTGGCTATCGTTATGTTCTCACCCTCACTGATGACTTAAGTAGGTATGGGTATATCTACTTAATGAAACACAAGTCTGAAACCTTTGAAAAGTTCAAGGAATTTCAGAGTGAGGTTGAAAATCAACGTGACAGGAAAATCAAGTTTCTGCGATCAGATCGTGGAGGAGAATACTTGAGTCACGAGTTTGGCACACACTTAAGAAAATGTGGAATAGTTTCACAACTCACGCCGCCTGGAACACCTCAGCGTAATGGTGTGTCCGAACGTCGTAATCGCACTCTGTTAGATATGGTGCGATCTATGATGTCTCTTACCGATTTACCGCTTTCTTTTTGGGGCTATGCTTTAGAGACTGCCGCATTCACTTTAAATAGGGCTCCGTCGAAATCCGTTGAGACGACACCGTATGAATTATGGTTTGGGAAGAAACCTAAGCTGTCGTTTCTAAAAGTTTGGGGATGCGATGCTTATGTCAAGAAACTTCAACCTGAAAAGCTCGAACCCAAATCGGAAAAATGCGTCTTCATAGGGTACCCAAAAGAAACTATTGGGTACACCTTCTACCTCAGATCCGAAGGCAAGATCTTTGTTGCCAATAATGGGTCCTTTCTGGAGAAAGAGTTTCTCTCGAAAGAAGTAAGTGGGAGGAAAGTAGAGCTTGATGAAGTATTGCCTCTTGAACCGGAAAATGGCGCAACTCAAGAAAATGTTCCTGAGGTGCCAGCACCGACTAGAGAGGAAGTTAATGATAATGATCAAGATACTTCTGATCAAGCTCCTACTGAAATTCGAAGGTCCACAAGGACACGTTCCGCACCAGAGTGGTACGGCAACCCTGTCTTGGAAATCATGTTGTTAGACAACGGTGAACCTTCGAACTATGAAGAAGCGATGGCGGGACCAGATTCCGACAAATGGCTAGAAGCCATGAAATCCGAGATAGGATCCATGTATGAGAACGAAGTATGGACTTTGACTGACTTGCCCGTTGAACGGCGAGCCATAGAAAATAAATGGATCTTTAAGAAGAAGACAGACGCGGATGGTAATGTGACCGTCTATAAAGCTCGGCTTGTCCCTAAGGGTTATCGACAAGTTCAAGGGGTTGACTACGATGAGACTTTCTCACCGGTAGCGAAGCTGAAGTCCGTCCGAATCATGTTAGCAATTGCCGCATTCTATGATTACGAAATATGGCAAATGGACGTCAAAACGGCATTCCTTAATGGTTTCCTTAAGGAAGAATTGTATATGATGCAGCCAGAAGGTTTTGTCGATCCTAAAAATGCTGACAAAGTGTGCAAGCTCCAACGCTCGATTTATGGGCTGGTGCAAGCATCTCGGAGTTGGAACATTCGCTTTGATGAGATGATCAAAGCGTTTGGGTTTACACAGACTTATGGAGAAGCCTGCGTTTACAAGAAAGTGAGTGGGAGCTCTGTAGCATTTCTCATATTATATGTAGATGACATACTCTTGATGGGAAATGATATAGAACTCTTGGACAGCATCAAGGCCTACTTGAATAAAAGTTTTTCAATGAAGGACCTTGGAGAAGCTGCTTATATATTAGGCATCAAAATCTATAGAGATAGATCAAGACGCCTCATAGGTCTTTCACAAAGCACATACCTTGATAAGATATTGAAGAAGTTCAATATGGATCAATCCAAGAAAGGGTTCTTGCCTGTGTTACAAGGTGTGAAATTGAGCTCAGCTCAGTGTCCGACCACGGCAGAAGATATAGAAGAGATGAGCGTCATCCCCTATGCCTCAGCCATAGGTTCTATTATGTATGCCATGCTGTGTACCATACCTGATGTTAACCTTGCCGTCAGTTTGGTAGGAAGGTACAAAGTAATCCCGGCAAGGAACACTGGACAACGGTCAAGAATATCCTGAAGTACCTGAAAAGGACTAAGGAAATGTTTCTCGTTTATGGAGGTGACGAAGAGCTCGTCGTAAAGGGTTACGTCGACGCTAGCTTCGACACAGATCTGGATGACTCTAAGTCACAAACCGGATACGTGTATATTTTGAATGGTGGGGCAGTAAGCTGGTGCAGTTGCAAGCAAAGCGTCGTGGCGGGATCTACATGTGAAGCGGAGTACATGGCAGCCTCGGAGGCAGCACATGAAGCAATATGGGTGAAGGAGTTCATCACCGACCTAGGAGTCATACCCAATGCGTCGGGGCCGATCAAGCTCTTCTGTGACAACACTGGAGCTATTGCACTTGCCAAGGAGCCCAGGTTTCACAAGAAGACAAGGCACATCAAGCGTCGCTTCAACTCCATTCGTGAAAATGTTCAAGATGGAGACATAGAGATTTGTAAAGTACATACAGACCTGAATGTAGCAGATCCATTGACTAAACCTCTCCCTAGAGCAAAACATGGTCAACACCAGAATTCCATGGGTGTTCGATTCATCACAATGTAACTAGATTATTGACTCTAGTGCAAGTGGGAGACTGTTGGAAATATGCCCTAGAGGCAATAATAAAAGCATTATTATTATATTTCCTTGTTCATGATAATTGTCTTTATTCATGCTATAATTGTGTTATCTGGAAATCATAATACATGTGTGAATAACAGACATCAACATGTCCCTAGTGAGCCTCTAGTTGACTAGCTCGTTGATCAACAGATAGTCATGATTTCCTGACTACGGACACTGGATGTCATTGATAACGAGATCACATCATTAGGAGAATGATGTGATGGACAAGACCCAATCCTAAACATAGCACAAGATCGTATAGTTCGTTTGCTAGAGTTTTCTAATGTCAAGTATCTTTTCCTTAGACCATGAGATCGTGTAACTCCCGGATACTGTAGGAGTGCTTTGGGTATGCCAAACGTCACAACGTAACTGGGTGACTATAAAGGTAGACTGCGGGTATCTCCGAAAGTGTCTGTTGGGTGACATGGATCAAGACTGGGATTTGTCACTCCGTATGACGGAGAGGTATCACTGGGCCCACTCGGTAATGCATCATCATAATGAGCTCAGAGTGACCAAGTGTCTGGTCACGGGATCATGCATTACGGTACGAGTAAAGTGACTTGCCGGTAACGAGATTGAACGAGGTATTGGGATACCGACGATCGAATCTCGGGCAAGTAACATATCGATAGACAAAGGGAATAGCGTACGGGGTTGATTGAATCCTCGACATCGTGGTTCATCCGATGAGATCATCGTGGAGCATGTGGGAGCCAACATGGGTATCCAGATCCCGCTGTTGGTTATTGACCGGAGAGTCGTCTCGGTCATGTCTGCTTGTCTCCCTAACCCGTAGGGTCTACACACTTAAGGTTCGGTTACGCTAGGGTTGTAGGGATATGTATATGCAGTAACCCGAATGTTGTTCGGAGTCCCGGATGAGATCCCGGACGTCACGAGGAGTTCCGGAATGGTCCGGAGATAAAGATTTATATATGGGAAGTCCTGTTTCGGGCATCGGGACAAGTTTCGGGGTTATCGGTATTGTACCGGGACCACCGGAAGGGTCCCGGGGGTCCACCGGGTGGGTCCACCTGTCCCGGGGGGCCACATGGGCTGTAAGGGGGTGCGCCTTGGCCTAATGGGCCAAGGGCACCAGCCCCACATAGGCCCATGCGCCTAGGGTTTAAGGGGGCAAGAGTCCTAGGAGGGTAAGGCACCTCCTAGGTGCCTTGGGGGGAGGGAAAACCCCCCTTGGCCGCCGCACCCCCTAGGAGATTGGATCTCCTAGGGCCGGCCACCCCCCTTGGCACCCCTATATATAGTGGGGGAGAGGAGGGACTTCATACCTGAACGCCCTGGCCTTTGGTTGCCTCCTTCTCCCTCCTCAACACCTCCTCCACCTCCATAGTGCTTAGCGAAGCTCTGCCGGAGTACTGCAGCTCCATCAACACCACGCCGTCGTGCTGCTGCTGGTGCCATCTCCCTCAACCTCTCCTCCCTCCCTTGCTGGATCAAGAAGAGGAGACGTGGCTGTTCCGTACGTGTGTTGAACACGGAGGTGCCGTCCGTTCGGCGCTGGTCATCGGTGATTTGGATCACGTCGAGTACGACTACATCATCACCGTTCTTTTGAACACTTCCGTGCGCGATCTACAAAGGTATGTAGATGCATCTGATCACTCGTTGCTAGATGAACTCCTAGATGATCTTGGTGAAACGAGTAGGAAATTTTTTGTTTTCTGCAACGTTCCCCAACAAAAAAGACACAAAACAACGATCAAGATCTTCTTCGAGCTCCCACTTGAGCTCGTTGCGTCACCTGCACTGGCATCATCGGCACCTGCAACTGTCGGGAAGTATCTGTGAGTCACGAGGACTCAGCAATCTCACACCCGCGAGATCAAGACTATTTAAGCTTATGGGTAGGATAGGGTAATGAGGTGGAGCTGCAGCAAGCACTAAGTAAATATGGTGGCTAACATACGCAAAAAAGAGCGAGAAGAGAAGCAACGCAATGGTCGTGAAGCTAGAAGTGATCAAGAAGTGATCCTGAAACTACTTACATTCAAACATAAAACAAGACCATGTTCACTTCCTGTACAACGCCGAAAAGAGACCATCACGGTTACACACGCGGTTGATGCATTTTAATTAAGTTAAGTGTCAAGTTCTCTACAACCGAATATTAACAAATTCCCATCTGCCACATAACCGCGGGCACGACTCTTGAAAGTTTATACCCTGCAGGGGTGTCCCAACTTAACCCATCACAAGCTCTCACGGTCAATGAAGGATATTCCTTCTCCCGGAAAGACCCGATCAGTCTCGGAATCATGGTTACAAGACATTTCAACAATGGTAAAACAAGACCAGCAAAGCCACCCAACGTGCCGACAACCCTGATAGGAGTCGCACGTATCTCACTCTCAGGCCAACACCGGATGAGACTAGCTACGAGTAAAACCAGTCCTCAAGTTTCCCCAAGATGGCCCCGCAGGCAGCTCGGTTCGGACCAACACTTAGAGAAGAACTGGCCCGGGGGGGTGAAAATAAAGATGACCCTCTGGTTGGCCGACCCAAGGGAACGGTATAGGTTGTTAGGCAAATGTAAAACCAAGGTTGGGCCTTGCTGGAGGAGTTTTATTCAAAGCAAACTGTCAAGGGATTCCCATAACACCCAACCGCGTAAGGAACGCAAAATCAAGGAACATAACACCGATATGATGGAAACTAGGGCGGCAAGAGTGGAACAAAACACCAGGCATATGGCCGAGACTTCCACCCTTTACCAAGTATATACACTACAAAAAAATACACTTCTGTGATGATACGTGTTTGTCACAGTAGGTTGCTTTTTTGTCATGCATGTACATCCATGAAAAATTTATGACAGAATTAAGATAGTCATACCTGTGCTGTCGTAGAAGTTTCCCATGACATTACCAAAATTATCATCACGGAAGTGTCCACTTCCATGATAATAAATCACGCGTCACAGAAGTGCTTTCGTCAAGGGTGACCGACACGTGGCATCCACCATAACGGAACGCCGTTAAGCTATCGAGTCGGGTTTTGGATCCGATAACCCATTAACAGCCACGACCAATGGGGATTTTCCACGTGTAAAATCATCATTGGCTGGAGGAGACACATGTCAACTCATCCAATGGGCGAGACGCGCCTATGATATGTTGACACGTGGACCGGCCCATCAAGTTTAAATGGGCCGGCCCAACTAAAGGCCCACAAGATTTTGTGGACCATAATGGGCCAGCCCAGCTAATGGCCCACGAGATTTTGCGGACCATAATTGGCTGGCCCAGCTAAAGGCCCACAAGATTTTGCGGGCCATAATGGGCCGGCCCAGGTAAAGGCCCATAAGATTTTTGTGTGCCGTAATGGGCCGGCCCAGTTAAAGGCCCACAAGATTCTTGCGGATCATAATGGGCCGGCCCAGCTAAAGGCCCATGAGATTTCGCCGACATTAATGGGCCAGCCCAGTTGTAGGCCCGCAAGATTTTGAGTGCCCTAGTAGGCTGGGCCATTAACTGTGTGCCATGTTTTGGGCCAAATGTTAGGCCATATTTGATCTGGTCCATTAATGGCCTGCCACGCTCCGGGCCTAATAGTGGCCCATATGAGATCCGGCCCGTTAAAGGCCTACCACGTTCTGGGCCAAATTACGGCCCAGATCAGGTCCGGCCCTTTAAGACGCTTTGGGCTCAAATATGGCCCATATCAGATTCGGCCCGTCAACTGGACACTATGCTTTTGGGCCCACTTGCTAAAGGCACACTTAGTAATTCGGTCTGATATTAGTTTTGGCATGTTAAGGGCCCGTTTAACATTTCGTCCCTATATTAATTTTAGCCTGTTAAAAGCATGTCATATAGTTGGGCCTAACTACGGCTCGGTTTGCATCCGGCCTGCTCGCAGCCGATAACTGATTGGGCCAAACAAGGATCGAGACAATTTTTCGGCCTGTTAAAAGCCCGTGATTTGATTCGCACAATCATGGGCTGGGGTTCATTTTGGGCTCCTGCCTGCCCGTGAGCTGATCGGCACGTTTCAGGCCCAACCTACATCGTGATTGCATGACGGCCCAATTATGTATAGTAATTTTACGGTTTGGCCGGTTTACTGTGAAGACAGGATCTATATATAGTAAAATAACTGCAGCATCATGAATAAGAAAAAACCTAGACTATACAATAAAGAAATTAAGGCATATTACATCCACTGGGCATCAAAGTTTGCCACTATGAAAATAAAGCACAAGTAGACAGCAGATTACATACACTGGGCATCAAAGATCGCCACCAGTGCAAATAAACATGCCGACAAAATAATATACAAAACCGACAGCACTTCAATAGAGTTCAAGAAAGGTTAGCCCTGCTGGGGAGCTGCAGGGCAAGCAGCTGAGCAAGATGATGAGACTGCGCTTGTTCTACACTTGTATCTTCCTCACTCTGAAAGATAAACAAGCAGACAGATGACATATTTTGCACATAAAAGTATCAGTGTTGACAATTCATCACATTTCTTACTGACGAATAATGTGACACAGTTTAAATGACATTGTGAAGGAGTTGGTAGCTTCACGACACCACTGGATTACAGATCAAGAACTCATAAGTATCAATGGTTAGTGTGCTTTCAATTTATACCATTTCAGATTGGCAAACAAAGAGACGGTTTAAATAATAGTAGAATGATATGACATTGTTCATAGTTAAGACATTGCAGAATATGACATTGTGCTGTAGTGGGTAGGTTCACCACACCACTGGATTACAGATGAAGAACAGAAGCATACATGCAGTGCAAAAGAAGATCACTTGCCCTGTATAGTTTAATTTACATGGTATGAAGAAGGAACTTGGTTGTACAACTGAAAACTTAAATTGAGAAAGGATAAACTTTTTTTATGAACTACATATAATAAACTTTAAACAAGCAATTTGATGCAAACACCAAAAATAAACAGCTATTGCAGTCATGCCTAACCAAATATATACAACAAAGTTTGAAGGCTTGAGATGGACAAACTTACATTATTGGTGAAGACAGGCTCTATAAACGCCTTGTCCATGCTGATGGGGGGCAATTCAAGAAGTTTACCACAGAATCTTCTTCAAAAGCATTGCCTTTATTCTAAATTTTGTTAAGAGTAAATATAGATGTGGTAATATACAAAAAATGGAGAATATTTAAGATAAGATGAAGAGTGATGCTACATAACCAAGTAGCTATAAATGTAAGTGCAGCGATACAGGCAAAAGGTACAGCCAAGAGCAATGCATAGCTAAACTTATTCAGTACCAACCTTATGGTAAGAGTAAATATAGATCTGATGTGTAGAAAATGGAGGGCAAAGGAAAATAAGCTGCAGAGTGATGGTACATGAACAACTACCTGTCATTATAAGTACACTGATAAAGGACAGCATGTACTTACAAGAGCAATGCAGAGCTAAAAAAACATTGGCGTTGGATATATTCTACACTAATGTAACCATTCATACAGATCAGATAATTTGGAGCGAACAATTGATAAGCCGGCTATCATGCATACTGCTGTCACATAATGAACCAGGTATGTATGCAAGTACAGTGATAGAGGACAACAGGTACTAACAAGAGCAAAGCAGCGGGCAGCATATTTGCGATATCCTGTCGTTCTTGTCAAACCGGAGTTCTTCTTCGAGTAGATTTCCTGCAAAAAAGATCCGTAAGGCACATGCGAAAAAGTAGAAGTTCAAATTGTCATGTGATTTCATAGACAGTACCTCATCCTGGGAACGAGACCAGTGCATAACAACGTTTTTCCATTCAATGTCTTCTCAATTTAGCACAGGAGACTTCACCAGAAATTCGTTTATAGACTTGCCATCAAAGTGTGATTTCCTCAGGTAACACCGATACTGCTGCAATGCTTCCTTGAAAAGCACAAGCAAGCTTTGCTCGTCATGACTATCTAGATTGACCCTCGCCTAGTTACAACAATGTAATGTAAATCATTGATGTGTTCAATCAGCAGAAAACAGGAAAATAATAACCATGAATGATAGCACTTACACGTAAGTTGGACAGGAAGATGTGAAAATAGTGTTTGTCTTCACAATAATCCTCCCATGATGGGAATATATGCACGTAGTCCCTAACAACATTGAAAGCATTGTCTTTTAAACTGAGAATAAATGGAATGGGGTTCCAATCTGCAGGAATTGGCCGTCTCTGCAGTTGGGATAGGTCTTCGGCCGGTGGACTTGTTGTACTTTTTGTTGGAGCGGGATTTTTCTGTGGTACAGCTGGTGCTATGGCAAATGAAATCGGTATACCTTTTGCTGGAGTGCAGGTCCTATGTGGTGGGGCTAGTGGTGTGGCCAGTGAAGTATGGGTACAGTATGCTGTAGTCGGTCCTACGTTTTGTGTCGCTGGTTGTACAGCCAATATAAGTGGGGTGCTGTCTGATTTCTCCGGCACCACCACGTTTTTCAAGGACTTTGCTAGTGCTCCTTCAGGCTCGGCAATCACCCTCTTCCTTTCTGATGTCTGATGCACCAGAACAACATTTGAGTGGAAAAACATGGCACGATGATAGATGGAATATGTATTGATAATGGATGGGCATGACATCTCGACATATAATGAGTAAACTAAGCAGATGGCGGTGCAACAAAGTAGAAGAAATGCAAGACAACATAAGCAAGATACGCGCAATCAATAAAACCTTGCCAAATTAGAACAGGCACCTTGATGGGTGAACAGGATAGGCCATCTGCCTTTGACTCCTCGAGGTTAGAATAGTCATTAGGATGATATTCTGAACAAGAATCAATATGTGGGGAGCGTACGAGTTTCATTGCTTCCAGAATGGCACTCAATGCCTTGGTGCCAATTTTGTAAGTCATTGCAGTGTTCCACAATATTCTTCTGATGCGCGGATTATGATATTCACTGTAATTGCGTATGATATCTGAGAACCATGAAAACATAAATAGTTGTGAGATTATCTTTGTAATGCAGATGATATTCTAATATAGGGGCGCCCCTGTAAACACTTGTGTGCTATCACTGGATTCTGATGAGAGAGCTCATGTGTGCTGTACTATGGTGCATGCATTTATATAATCTGGCACAAGTACACAAAAAAATAGGCTCCAGAAGTAAGGATAGCTGGCAGATGATAGGTTCATAATGTTGGGGAACGTTGCAGAAAACAAAAATTTTCCTACTCATTTCACCAAGATCATCTAGGAGTTCATCTAGCAACGAGTGATCAGATGCATCTACATACCTTTGTAGATCGCGCACGGAAGCGTTCAAAAGAACGGTGATGATGTAGTCGTACTCGACGTGATCCAAATCACCGATGACCAGCGCCGAACGGACGGCACCTCCGCGTTCAACACACGTACGGAACAGCCACGTCTCCTCTTCTTGATCCAGCAAGGGAGGGAGGAGAGGTTGAGGGAGATGGCACCAGCAGCAGCACGACGGCGTGGTGTTGATGGAGCTGCAGTACTCCGGCAGAGCTTCGCTAAGCACTATGGAGGTGGAGGAGGTGTTGAGGAGGGAGAAGGAGGCAACCAAAGGCCAGGGCGTTCAGGTATGAAGTCCCTCCTCTCCCCCACTATATATTGGGGTGCCAAGGGGGGGTGGCCGGCCCTAGGAGATCCAATCTCCTAGGGGGTGCGGCGGCCAAGGGGGGTTTTCCCTCCCCCCAAGGCACCTAGGAGGTGCCTTACCCTCCTAGGACTCTTGCCCCCTTAAACCCTAGGCGCATGGGCCTATGTGGGGCTGGTGCCCTTGGCCCATTAGGCCAAGGCGCACCCCCTTACATCCCATGTGGCCCCCCGGGGCAGGTGGACCCACCCGATGGACCCCCGGGACCCTTCCGGTGGTCCCGGTACAATACCGATAACCCCGAAACTTGTCCCGATGTCCGAAACAGGACTTCCCATATATAAATCTTTACCTCCGGACCATTCCGGAACTCCTCGTGACGTCCGGGATCTCATCCGGGACTCCGAACAACATTCGGGTTACTGCATATACATATCCCTACAACCCTAGCGTAACCGAACCTTAAGTGTGTAGACCCTACGGGTTCGGGAGACAAGCAGACATGACCGAGACGACTCTTCGGTCAATAACCAACAGCGGGATCTGGATACCCATGTTGGCTCCCACATGCTCCATGATGATCTCATCGGATGAACCACGATGTCGAGGATTCAATCAACCCCGTACGCTATTCCCTTTGTCTATCGATATGTTACTTGCCCGAGATTCGATCGTCGGTATCCCAATACCTCGTTCAATCTCGTTACCG
>NC_041390.1:168866551-168904277 GCF_002162155.2 Triticum dicoccoides | reverse complement strand
TGACCAGACACTTGGTCACTCTGAGCTCATTATGATGATGCATTACCGAGTGGGCCCAGTGATACCTCTCCGTCATACGGAGTGACAAATCCCAGTCTTGATCCATGTCACCCAACAGACACTTTCGGAGATACCCGCAGTCTACCTTTATAGTCACCCAGTTATGTTGTGACGTTTGGCATACCCAAAGCACTCCTACAGTATCCGGGAGTTACACGATCTCATGGTCTAAGGAAAAGATACTTGACATTAGAAAACTCTAGCAAACGAACTATACGATCTTGTGCTATGTTTAGGATTGGGTCTTGTCCATCACATCATTCTCCTAATGATGTGATCTCGTTATCAATGACATCCAGTGTCCATAGTCAGGAAATCATGACTATCTGTTGATCAACGAGCTAGTCAACTAGAGGCTCACTAGGGACATGTTGATGTCTGTTATTCACACATGTATTACGATTTCCAGATAACACAATTATAGCATGAATAAATACAATTATCATGAACAAGGAAATATAATAATAATGCTTTTATTATTGCCTCTAGGGCATATTTCCAACAGTCTCCCACTTGCACTAGAGTCAATAATCTAGTTACATTGTGATGAATCGAACACCCATGGAATTCTGGTGTTGATCATGTTTTGCTCTAGGGAGAGGTTTAGTCAACGGATCTGCTACATTCAGGTCCGTATGTACTTTACAAATCTCTATGTCTTCATCTTGAACATTTTCACGAATGGAGTTGAAGCGACGCTTGATGTGCCTTGTCTTCTTGTGAAACCTGGGCTCCTTGGCAAGTGCAATAGCTCCAGTGTTGTCACAGAAGAGCTTGATCGGCCCCGACGCATTGGGTATGACTCCTAGGTCGGTGATGAACTCCTTCACCCATATTGCTTCATGTGCTGCCTCCGAGGCTGCCATGTACTCCGCTTCACATGTAGATCCCGCCATGACGCTTTGCTTGCAACTGCACCAGCTTACTGCCCCACCATTCAAAATATACACGTATCCGGTTTGTCACTTAGAGTCATCCAGATCTGTGTCGAAGCTAGCGTCGACGTAACCCTTTACGACGAGCTCTTCGTCACCTCCATAAACGAGAAACATTTCCTTAGTCCTTTTCAGGTACTTCAGGATATTCTTGACCGCTGTCCAGTGTTCCTTGCCGGGATTACTTTGGTACCTTCCTACCAAACTGACGGCAAGGTTAACATCAGGTCTGGTACACAGCATGGCATACATAATAGAACCTATGGCTGAGGCATAGGGGATGACGCTCATCTCTTCTATATCTTCTGCCGTGGTCGGACACTGAGCTGAGCTCAATTTCACACCTTGTAACACAGGCAAGAACCCTTTCTTGGATTGATCCATATTGAACTTCTTCAATATCTTATCAAGGTATGTGCTTTGTGAAAGACCTATGAGGCGTCTTGATCTATCTCTATAGATTTTGATGCCTAATATATAAGCAGCTTCTCCAAGGTCCTTCATTGAAAAACTTTTATTCAAGTAGGCCTTGATGCTGTCCAAGAGTTCTATATCATTTCCCATCAAAAGTATGTCATCTATATATAATATGAGAAATGCTACAGAGCTCCCACTCACTTTCTTGTAAACGCAGGCTTCTCCATAAGTCTGTGTAAACCCAAACACTTTGATCATCTCATCAAAGCGAATGTTCCAACTCCGAGATGCTTGCACCAGCCCATAAATCGAGCGTTGGAGCTTGCACACTTTGTCAGCATTCTTAGGATCGACAAAACCTTCCGGCTGCATCATATACAATTCTTCCTTAAGGAAACCATTAAGGAATGCCGTTTTGACGTCCATTTGCCATATTTCGTAATCATAGAATGCGGCAATTGCTAACATGATTCGGACGGACTTCAGCTTCGCTACCGGTGAGAAAGTCTCATCGTAGTCAACCCCTTGAACTTGTCGATAACCCTTAGCGACAAGCCGAGCTTTATAGATGGTCACATTACCATCCGCGTCTGTCTTCTTCTTAAAGATCCATTTATTTTCTATGGCTCGCCGCTCAACGGGAAAGTCAGTCAAAGTCCATACTTCGTTTTCATACATGGATCCTATCTCGGATTTCATGGCTTCTAGCCATTTGTCGGAATCCGGGCCCGCCATCGCTTCTTCATAGTTCGAAGGTTCACCGTTGTCTAACAACATGATTTCCAAGACAGGGTTGCCGTACCACTCTGGTGCGGAACGTGTCCTTGTGGACCTTCGAATTTCAGTAGGAGCTTGATCAGAAGTATCTTGATCATTATCATTAACTTCCTCTCTAGTCGGTGCTGGCACCTCAGGAACATTTTCTTGAGTTGCGCCATTCTCCGGTTCAAGAGGCAATACTTCATCAAGCTCTACTTTCCTCCCACTTACTTCTTTCGAGAGAAACTCTTTCTCCAGAAAGGACCCATTCTTGGCAACAAAGATCTTGCCTTCGGATCTGAGGTAGAAGGTGTACCCAATAGTTTCTTTTGGGTACCCTATGAAGACGCATTTTTCCGATTTGGGTTCGAGCTTTTCAGGTTGAAGTTTCTTGACATAAGCATCGTATCCCCAAACTTTTAGAAACGACAGCTTAGGTTTCTTCCCAAACCATAATTCATACGGTGTCGTCTCAACGGATTTCGACGGAGCCCTATTTAACGTGAATGCGGCAGTCTCTAAAGCATAGCCCCAAAAAGAAAGCGGTAAATCGGTAAGAGACATCATAGATCGCACCATATCTAACAGAGTGCGATTACGACGTTCGGACACACCATTACGCTGAGGTGTTCCAGGCGGCGTGAGTTGTGAAACTATTCCACATTTTCTTAAGTGTGTGCCAAACTCGTGACTCAAGTATTCTCCTCCACGATCTGATCGCAGAAACTTGATTTTCCTGTCACGTTGATTTTCAACCTCACTCTGAAATTCCTTGAACTTTTCAAAGGTTTCAGACTTGTGTTTCATTAAGTAGATATACCCATACCTACTTAAATCATCAGTGAGGGTGAGAACATAACGATAGCCACTGCGAGCCTCAACACTCATTGGACCGCACACATCGGTATGTATGATTTCCAATAAGTCGGTTGCTCGCTCCATTGTTCCTGAGAACGGAGTCTTGGTCATTTTACCCATAAGGCATGGTTCGCACGTGTCAAATGATTCATAATCAAGAGACTCTAAAAGTCCATCAGCATGGAGCTTCTTCATGCGTTTGACACCTATGTGACCAAGGCGGCAGTGCCACAAGTATGTGGGACTATCATTATCAACTTTACTTCTTTTGGTACTCACATTATGAACATGTGTAGCATCACGTTCGAGATTCATAAAGAATAAACCATTCACCATAGGAGCATGACCATAAAACATATCTCTCATAAAAATGGAACAACCATTATTCTCAGATTTAAAAGAGTAGCCATCTCGAATTAAACGAGATCCCGATACAATGTTCATGCTCAAAGCTGGCACTAAATAACAATTATTAAGGTTTAAAACTAATCCCGAAGGGAGATGCAGAGGTAGCGTGCCGACGGCGATCACATTGACCTTGGAACCATTCCCGACGCGCATCGTCACCTCGTCCTTTGCCAGTTTCCGCTTATTCCGCAGCCCCTGCTTTGAGTTACAAATGTGAGCAACTGCACCGGTATCAAATACCCAGGAGACACTACGGGCACTAGTAAGGTACACATCAATTACATGTATATCACATATACCTTTGGTTTTGCCGGCCTTCTTATCCGCTAAGTACTTAGGGCAGTTCCGCTTCCAGTGACCGCTTCCCTTGCAATAAAAGCACTCAGTCTCGGGCTTGGGTCCATTCTTTGGCTTCTTCCCGGCAGCTTGCTTGCCGGGCGCGGCAACCTCCTTGCCGTCCTTCTTGAAGCTCTTTTTACCCTTGCCTTTCTTGAACTTAGTGGTTTTATTGATCATCAACACTTGATGTTCCTTCCTGGCTTCTACCTCCGCTGATTTCAGCATAGCAAATACTTCAGGAATGGTCTTTTCCATCCCCTGCATATTGAAGTTCATCACAAAGCTCTTGTAGCTTGGTGGAAGCGACTGGAGGATTCTGTCAATGACCGCATCATCCGGGAGATTAACTCCTAGCTGAGTCAAGCGGTTATGCAACCCAGACATAGTGAGTATGTGCTCACTGACAGAACTGTTTTCCTCCATCTTACAGCTGAAGAATTTGTCGGAGACTTCATATCTCTCGACCCGGGCATGAGCTTGGAAAACCATTTTCAGCTCTTCGAACATCTCATATGCTCCATGTCTCTCAAAACGCTTTTGGAGCCCCGGCTCTAGGCTGTAAAGCATGCCGCACTGAACGAGGGAGTAGTCATCGAAACGTGCCTGCCAAGCGTTCATAACATCTTGTTCTGCAGGGAGAACGGGTGCGTCACCAAGCGGTGCTTGTAGGACATAATCTTTCTTGGCAGCTATGAGGATGATCCTCAGGTTCCGGACCCAGTCCGTATAGTTGCTGCCATCGTCTTTCAGCTTAGTTTTCTCTAGGAACGCGTTGAAGTTGAGGACTACGTTGGCCATTTGATCTACAAGACATATTGCAAAGATTTTAGACTAAGTTCATGATAAGTAAGTTCAACTAATCAAATTATTAGTGAACTCCCACTTAGATTAGACATCCCTCTAGTCATCTAAGTATTACATGATCCGAGTTAAACTAGACCGTGTCCGATCATCACGTGAGACGGACTAGTCAACATCGGTGAACATCTTCATGTTGATCGTATCTTCTATACGACTCATGCTCGACCTTTCGGTCTTCTGTGTTCCGAGGCCATGTCTGTACATGCTAGGCTCGTCAAGTCAACCTAAGTGTTTGCATGTGTAAATCTGTCTTACACCCGTTGTATGTGAACGTCTGAATAAAACACCCGATCATCACGTGGTGTTTTGAAACAGCGAACTGTCGCAACGGTGCACAGTTAGGGGGAACACTTCTTGAATTTTATTGTGAGGGATCATCTTATTTACTACCGTCGTTCTAAGTAAACAAGATGCAAAACATGATAAACATCACATGCAATCAAATAACAAACGTGACATGATATGGCCATTTTCACATAGCTCCTTTGATCTCCATCTTGGGGCTCCGTGATCATCTTGTCACCGGCTTGACACCATGATCTCCATCATCATGATCTCCATCATCGTGTCTCCATGAAGTTGCTCGCCAACTATTACTTCTACTACTATGGCTAACGCGTTTAGCAATAAAGTAAAGTAATTTACATGGCGTTTCTCGATGACACGCAGGTCATTAAAAGAATAAAGACAACTCCTATGGCTCCTGCCGGTTGTCATACTCATCGACATGCAAGTCGTGAATCCTATTACAATAGCATGAACATCTCATACATCACATATAGATCATTCATCATTCATCACAACTTTGGCCATATCATATCACAAACCACTTGCTGCAAAAACAAGTTAGACGTCCTCTAATTGTTGTTGCAAGTTTTACGTGCCTGAATTAGGGTTCTAGCAAGAACGTTTTCTTACCTACGTTAAAGCCACAACGTGATTTGTCAACTTCTATTTACCCTTCATAAGGACCCTGTTCATCGATTCCGCTCCAACTAAAGTGGGAGAGATAGACACCCGCCAGCCACCTTATGCAACTAGTGCATGTTAGTCGGTGGAACCGGTCTCACGTAAGCGTACGTGTAAGGTTGGTCCGGGCCGCTTCATCCCACAATACCGCTGAAGCAAGAAAGGACTAGTAACGGCAAGAAAGTTGACAAATCTACGCCCACAACAAATTGTGTTCTACTCGCGCAAGAAGAACTACGCATAGACCTAGCTCATGATGCCACTGTTGGGGAACGTTGCAGAAAACAAAAATTTTCCTACTCGTTTCACCAAGATCATCTAGGAGTTCATCTAGCAACGAGTGATCAGATGCATCTACATACCTTTGTAGATCGCGCACGGAAGCGTTCAAAAGAACGGTGATGATGTAGTCGTACTCGACGTGATCCAAATCACCGATGACCAGCGCCGAACGGACGGCACCTCCGCGTTCAACACACGTACGGAGCAGCCACGTCTCCTCCTTCTTGATCCAGCAAGGGAGGGAGGAGAGGTTGAGGGATATGGCACCAGCAGCAGCACGACGGCGTGGTGTTGATGGAGCTGCAGTACTCCGGCAGAGCTTCGCTAAGCACTATGGAGGTGGAGGAGGTGTTGAGGAGGGAGAAGGAGGCAACCAAAGGCCAGGGCGTTCAGGTATGAAGTCCCTCCTCTCCCCCACTATATATAGGGGTGCCAAAGGGGGGGTGGCCGGCCCTAGGAGATCCAATCTCCTAGGGGGTGCGGCGGCCAAGGGGGGTTTCCCTCCCCCCCAAGGCACCTAGGAGGTGCCTTACCCTCCTAGGACTCTTGCCCCCTTAAACCCTAGGCGCATGGGCCTATGTGGGGCTGGTGCCCTTGGCCCATTAGGCCAAGGCGCACCCCCTTACAGCCCATGTGGCCCCCCGGGGCAGGTGGACCCACCCGGTGGACCCCCGGGACCCTTCCGGTGGTCCCGGTACAATACCGATAACCCCGAAACTTGTCCCGATGTCCGAAACAGGACTTCCCATATATAAATCTTTACCTCCAGACCATTCCGGAACTCCTCGTGACGTCCGGGATCTCATCCGGGACTCCGAACAACATTCGGGTTACTGCATATACATATCCCTACAACCCTAGCGTAACTGAACCTTAAGTGTGTAGACCCTACGGGTTCGGGAGACAAGCAGACATGACCGAGACGACTCTCCGGTCAATAACCAACAGCGGGATCTGGATACCCATGTTGGCTCCCACATGCTCCACGATGATCTCATCGGATGAACCACGATGTCGAGGATTCAATCAACCCCGTACGCTATTCCCTTTGTCTATCGATATGTTACTTGCCCGAGATTCGATCGTCGGTATCCCAATACCTCGTTCAATCTCGTTACCGGCAAGTCACTTTACTCGTACCGTAATGCATGATCCCGTGACCAGACACTTGGTCACTCTGAGCTCATTATGATGATGCATTACCGAGTGGGCCCAGTGATACCTCGCCGTCATACGGAGTGACAAATCCCAGTCTTGATCCATGTCACCCAACAGACACTTTCGGAGATACCCGCAGTCTACCTTTATAGTCACCCAGTTACGTTGTGACGTTTGGCATACCCAAAGCACTCCTACAGTATCCGGGAGTTACACGATCTCATGGTCTAAGGAAAAGATACTTGACATTAGAAAACTCTAGCAAACGAACTATACGATCTTGTGCTATGTTTAGGATTGGGTCTTGTCCATCACATCATTCTCCTAATGATGTGATCTCGTTATCAATGACATCCAGTGTCCATAGTCAGGAAATCATGACTATCTGTTGATCAACGAGCTAGTCAACTAGAGGCTCACTAGGGACATGTTGATGTCTGTTATTCACACATGTATTACGATTTCCAGATAACACAATTATAGCATGAATAAAGACAATTATCATGAACAAGGAAATATAATAATAATGCTTTTATTATTGCCTCTAGGGCATATTTCCAACACATAATATACTATATAGAGAGTTTATTGCCAAACCATGATAACAAGAGCACACTGCAACTAGGCAGATCATAGTGTACATAACAGGGGTACAACATAACCAGGATATATAAATCGGGAAAGTGGAACTGGCTGGAAATTACGGTGTTGTATTGCCGGTAGTAATTGAAAGCATATCGATCACGTACAGGCCAGCTCTATCAGCTGTTAGACTGCAGATGTTCCTGCTCCCCTTCCTGACAAGGAACATACTGTGCTTCCCATACAGAACACCGCACGGGCCGCCGGCCGAACCACCGGCCCCACCGCCTGTGTTCCTCCGCCACCCCCACCCCGACCCCTGCCCCCACCCGCGTCGAGTTCTCTTCCTTTGACGAGGCCCCACCACCGCCCCCCACAACCACTGTTCCCACCCGAGCCCCTTCGATCGCACCGGCGAACTCCGTCGAGCTCTGAAAAATCGATTGACCCAATTTTGAAATTTAGTCTACTGTGATTTAACTAGTGTGGAATATAAAAGAAGAAAACCATGAGCATTGCGAATATGGTGTTGAGCATGCCATGGCGGATCTGAAGGTGCAAACCGGACAAAGGCAACTTCGCAACCAAGACAAGAAATCGGAGTAAAGCAGTGGTGATCTATTTTCTTGCTGCGATAAATAAGTTGAGCAGATACGAAAGAGTAGCGCCTCTGGTACGGTGCTGTGTACGCATCTGCTGAGAATTTGACGGTGCTGCGGTAGCGATGGCTGTCAACGGCGTGGAAGCAGATCTAGGAGGGTAGACGGTGGCGGCGGGGCGCGGTGGACGAGACGGTCGTAGGAGCGGCGCCGGCAAGGTGGACGACGGCGGCGATGAAGCGAGAGGACGAGATACAAGGATCCCGGTCCGAAGCCGTGGATGAGAGAGGTCGATCTCTTGTAATGGACGACGGCGTCGGGGTATCAGCTCCGGCATGGTGGAGGAGGATGGCGGTGGATGGGGTGGTGGACGGCGGCAGCGGAGGGAGGAGGGTGGGGTGGAGAGGGTGTTTTGGCGCCCACGGATTACGAATGGGGAAAAGGGAGGTCGAGAGGATGGGGGGAACCATGTATTAAGGGCGCGCTTGTCTCAAATGCGAGGAAATTTACAAACTTAGCCCCCGTTTCAAATTTCTACTACATCACAGCAACACTAGTCGGTTGGGGATAGGACGGTAATCTCGCATACACCGAATATTTGCCGACGAGAGTTTGTTTTTGGCGCCCACGTGTACGAATATGAATCGGGGAGTGAGTCGATTTCGGCCAAGGATACACTGTGTTTTTGCGCGCACCATGTATGAATCCGGGTGAGAAGCGGTTACGTCACGTTTGGGTGAAATTACAAACCTACCCCTATCGAAACCTATAGAAATCTAGCATATAGGCTTTGTGTGGCAGGGATAGGCATTAGTGATTTCCATCTCGCAGATTTTGGTTTCGGGCGGTTACTGCGACTTTCCCCGCTTCATTCAAATTTTGTAGAGTGCACGTTTACCGTGCCAACTCAATTCGAATCCCGTTTGTATTCTTTTTTTTTCGAGCGGGATCCATTTTCAATTGGAATTACATTCTATATACATCATTTTTTATATATACTTTCAAAAGCACAACAAAGAATTCTGCTCCTTTATATGTATAATATGATTTACAAATACAACGATCTCGAAATCTTAAGGTTGAATTCGAAAAAAATTAACCTAATTATGTTCTACTAAAATGTATCATCAGTAATATCTACATATTAAATAACATAGATGTGCATGAATTCATATGAGTATGCATGTTTGATAGATCAATTTTGGTTCAAGTATGGATTACATGTATCATCATCTCGAATTCAAATATTTGAATCCCTTTTTGTTCACTCCTTTCATGCCCATCTCTCTCGCATGCATGCTCCTTCAGGTAGCTATCACTCTCTTTTCTCCAGCTCACCCGCACGCTCTCTTCATGTTGCTCCTATCCTCACAAACATAGTCTCTCGAGGTCTCCCTTGAGAAGTGTCACACTCTCCCTATCATCCTACATTACACGGTTTTCATTATCTCTCACGTCTCTACTGTTCTCTGGTATCACTCGGTACCTAAGCGTTCTTTTTCACCGCCAAACACACAGTCTCCACACGTCTTTCACTTTGTCTTTATCTCTATGGGGTTCTCTCACACACCCTATATGTCTCTACATATGACTCATACCACTAAAATTACTCTCTCTATCTCTCATGTAGACACAACATTTGTTGCGGTCTCCTTTTTGTCTCCATCCTAGACTGACATTATTCATTTCTTTACCGATCAGACAATCCCGACTACTGTCTCCTCTCTCTCTCACATACACACACACACACACAACTCTTGCTTCCACTCCCCTTCCCGACTACCGTCTCTCTCTCACACACACACAAAACTCTCGCTTTCGCACCCCGACTCGTACTTCTCTCACAAACATTTATCGACTAGATAGCCTCTAGATAGGTTTATACACCCGCACACTCGTGCTTCCACCATCGCATACATGTCTCTCTCCCGCTCCTTGTATCTATGTAGATTTTTCTTCCCTTCTTGAGACACGCCCTCTCGATCATGCACACACACACTATCGCCTCATTTTAAGCTGATACCTATCGCACACACACTCCTTGTGTCTTTGTCACACATGCACTCCGTCCTCCTCCACTCGCCCTCTCTCTCTCACACACATGGGCTTTTTGCAACAACTAGCAAGATGCCCATGCGTTGCACGGAACATCAAGATGCATTTGTATGAGTAGTTTATCTTGTGGGGGAAAAGGATGAACGAGGGAAGACCTTATTTGCAAATGTGGAGAGGGGTGTGGGTACCTTTTTGCAAAATTGCCATAGTTTCCTTCCTATCCATCAGATATAGATCAGACGGCCTATATTGCAGGATGGCAGGCACACGATCATCACCGACAATGCTTATTATAAGAGTAGGGATAAAAAATAGAGTTGGTGATGATGGTGGGCCTGCCGTCCTGCAATGTAGGTCGTCTGATTTATATCTGACGGATAGGAAGGAAAATATGGCAATTTACCCACACTCTTCACCACATTTGCAGATAAGGCCTTCATCGTTCATCCTTTTCTCCCACAAGATCCTGATGTTCCATGCAATGCACGGGCATCTTGCTAGTAAGAGTAGAAATTAGACATATACCACTTCTCGAATCTTGAAACCAACAACATTCCTCCCTTATCTCATCAAAACCGCCAAAGGAATATATTTTGAGTGAAAAATAACATATTTTTAGTGATATACGTATTTCAAACCTAGACTTTTTTTCTATCAAATCGGTGAATATGTATTAATCCAGTGGCGGAGACAGGCCTCGAGCAGCTAGGACTATAACCCCAGGCCTAGAAACAACTTCCTTTGTAATTTCTTCATGCAAAGCATAGAAAATCATAGAAGTTTATCACTCAACATAGCACAGCCCTAGGCGTAATCTGCATCTAGCTCCGCCACTGTATTAATGTACTTTGATCATGTGGCAACGCATTGGCACATTGCTAGTAGTTATTATAATTTTTTGGACACCACACAAATGGTGGAGTACATATACGAAGAGAAGAGGCGCACGCACGCAGTCGGCCTCTCGCTGTCTCGCACACATGAGTGTTACATAAAGGCGACATTAACAAAAAAACTCTAAAACCCTAGGGGCACGATTGCTGCATTCACGGGTACCGGGTACGTGGTGGATCACCTTTGTAGGAATACTCAGCTCGCGTGATAATTTGATCTGTAGGATTTGATGCTATGGACTACAGGTGAATGACTTGGAGCGTGGTGGCTCGCTAGTTGCCACAGATCGAGTAGCCGCGTTTAAAATATCGTTTTTTAGTGGGGTTAAGAGTTCCGATTTTCAATGGCGCGTTATAAGTAGTAAGTAGTTTTTAGAATGATTGGTATGGAGTGGAAATGGAATTCATAGTACTACGTACCTCCTTGGCGTATGGTTGTATGGTTTGTTTTTTTTATGGAGGTTGTATGGGTTTATGTTGCGAGATGTTGAACCTGGTAGTTCTAGGGCAAATACTATGGTTTAGATTTAGATGCTGGTTTTCTTTAATGAAAATTGGAAGGGGAAACCCTTCTTCGATTAAAAAAACTACTACCTCCATTCTGGTTTACTAGTCCCCATCGTACTTTGGGTCAAAGTTTGTCCATGAACTTTACTTGTAAAATGTGAATGGAAAACGAGATTTTGTTATACCCAAACAAAAAACGACTAGAGGGAGTGATTTCTCTGACACGGACGCGTCCTCTCATAGTACAGGCATTGAACCGGCGCGCCGGCTAAGAGGGCCGCACTCGCTGCAGGCCCGGCTGAGCACGCCTCCTCGCCGCGTGCAACCAGCTTAAGACTGCCCCGCCTGCCTTCATTGAATCCGCGCGTGTGCCGGCAACACGTCCTTCCGCGAGCCGGCAGGCATTTTAGAACACAAAAAATGACTAAAATATAATTAATTTACGCATGGTCTTGACTAGTTGTGCTCACACTTGTAGCAGGAACTAGTAGAGGATTTTCTTTATTTATAACTCTCCTCACATTTTTTGGGCTTTGAAGTGAAACATGGTTGTGGACATTATGTATGAATGTGCAGATATCTATGAACATGAGTTTGATGTGGAAGTTGAACTTGGAATGCCGGGCTTGCGCATGAACTATACCATGTCCAATGCTTCGTCTATTATTGTTTCGAAAGTAATTGTTGTTATTACATGACCCAGAAAAAAACATTTTTTGCCACATCAGTAGATGCACGGACATCACAACAGGCATGCTGACTGGATAAACATTTCAACCTAGCTATTATGAAGGAAATTTTGTATTGACAACAGTTTTAGATAGCAGGAGACGCCTAGCCTGCTCTGCCTCTGCTAGCTTATTTCTGGCTTCTTCCATCTCTTCTTTGGCTTGGGTGAAGAGAGCATCTGATTGCTCTTTTCGCTTCTTCAGGAACTCAGCTACATTCTCAAGGGCTGCTACACGCTTTCTTTTAGCCTTTACTAATGCCATGAGGACACGAACAACTGACAACTCTACCTGGCTTGTGTGTAATCCAGCATCATCTGGGAATTTGCACCTTGTGTCTAATCCAGCATCATTATGGAACTGGCACCGTGTGTGTAATCCAGCCTCATTTTGGAAACATGATCTCGAGGTTGACCATACTTCCCTCCTCGCAGGAACTGCATCCTGACATGAAGTTAATTCTTTTTTAGATCAACACTTAGAGCAACCTCGATCCATTTAGTAGAAGCCAAATAAACAGAACTCAGAGAAGTGAATTAAAAAGGAAAAAATAAATAAAAACAGACTACAAGGTGAGAACACCCACTTCCTACATCAAGCTAAAAACGAAAGCATTAGGACGATTAAGACTCTTCTTATTACACATCGAAGAACACCACGCTTAAGAGAAACAGAAACTACAACATATACACATCGAAGAACACGAGGCTACACGAAAGTAATTGAAAGAGTGTTACTTACCAAAGCTCGTTTTATAGGTTCGGTGCAGCTCCTCTTTAACTTGCCATGCTCCTTGAAGATGTCCCAAATATCCCGTGTTTGGTCTTCATTGCTCCTCTGCATGTTCGCACTCATGGTTTTAAAATCTCAACATGGCAAGAAAAATATACTACTAGTAATACTCGCGCATCTTGTGGGCAACATTAAAGCACTCGTCTGCCATGTTAGAGCATCTCCAACAAGATAAACTACTCATACAAATGCATCTTGATGTGCAATGCATGGGCATTTTGCTAGTTCTAAAAACCTTTCCATCATTTTCCACACTATTGATTGCAGATGAAAAACCTACCCAAGCACAACGCGATACAGGAGCGACGCACAATTACAAGATGATATTCTGTTGGACAATGGAGGCTATAACCAATTACTTTACGGGAACAATAGCACCCAGGAAATTTGAAGGGTAGGTATGAAACTGCACATGTATTGCTAAGTGATTCAATACACACATTACGAATCAAGGAGGAGAACGATGGTCGCGGCGGCCTCTGTGAGTCATGGTCGGCAACGGGAGTCAGTTCATTGTCCACGACGGTGGTACTTCTGCGCTTCGCATCGGCTTTCGGGAAGCAGATCCGAGACCGTGGAAGACGATGCCGGGGAAAAGGCTCCGTGCACGACGACGATGGTGGACCGGTTCCAATGCGGCGTACGAGGTCGTCGATGAGGCAGATGCGCTGCGGTTGACGAGTGCGTCGATGTAAAGGGGAGGAGCACGAAGGCTGCAGTGCCGTGGAGAAGTGTATTTTGCGGTGGGGATAGAAAATGGGGAGTATTCAGGTGTACTACTCTGGGTGCCGGGGTGGGGTTGGCTGGGTAGGGTGAACCTGAAGTTACGAAAACAGCCCCCTACCAAGCGTCATCTGTAGGCCTGTTCCGAAGGCTATGATGGTAACTTCCCACTGCTCGAATCAGGGTCGCGGGAGATTTTCCCGCTGACCTCAAAATTTTGTGACACTGGACTCCCCGTGTGGCGTGTTGAGTGATTCGGCTAAGCAACTAGCGAGTAGTAGTAGTAAACTCTGCATATTAGGTTTGACCGAAGTCAAACTTCCTAAAGTTTGACCAAGTTTATAGAAAAATATAAACATTTACCATAACAAATATGTATGATGTGAAAGTACATTCAATAATGAATCTAATGGTATTTATTTGTTATTGTATATGTTAATATTTTTTGTTATAAGCTTTCTGAGAGTTTACAAAACTTGACTTTGACCAATGCTAATACGCGGACTTAAATAAAAATGGAGGGAGTACACATTTGTTTTCTTAGTTTGTAGTGAACTAATCATTTGTTGAAATTGTGAAATAAATATATTAGGCTCTTGACTTCGAATGTAATGGTCTATACATTTCAATAGTTACAATCATTGTCGAATCCCAAGATGTATACAAGGTCTATAGTACTTCACAACATGCTCAAACTCACATAATCCCAGTCATATGAGAATCTAAATGCATTTCATAGTTATTACTTTGTAGGATGCAACAAGAACAACCATAACTCTACATCAGCCATTATAGAAGCAACATTTTGACAGATCCCAATGTGTGAATGAAACATGCAGAGAGAGCTTTTGAAGATGGAGCAGATAGGGCGGGAAAGATTGTATGTATGCAACAAGAACAACCATAACTCTACATCAGCCATTATAGAAGCAACATTTTGACAGATCCCAATGTGTGAATGAAACGTGCAGAGAGAGCTTTTGAAGATGGAGTAGATAGGGTGGGAAAGATTGTATGTATGCAACAAGAACAACCATAACTCTTCATCAGCCATTATAGAAGCAACATTTTGACAGATCCCAATGTGTGAATGAAACATGCAGAGAGAGCTTTTGAAGATGGAGCAGATAGGGCGGGAAAGATTGTATGTATGTGGATGAGAGAGTAGGAATCAAACCTAACGAGACAGAGAGAGAGAGAACGAGAGAGGAAGAAGTTAGGTCTGTGAGAAAGATGCATACATGTAATATACATGAGATGCGTGTGCATCTGGATTCTGTATACGTGGAAGGAGAAGAGACAACATGTTTGATGAGAGAGCAGGAAAAACATGGACGAGAGGGGAACGATCTCGTGGGTTGAGGGATTGACAATTTTGTGTGGGGGAGAGAGAGATTGGTAATTTTGTGCAAGAGAGAGAGAGAGGGCGGGGGGAGGAGTCAGTCAGCCGTCGTCACATCACCCTGCTTCCAAATGACCCCGCATTCTCTAGCGCGGTGTGGTCGCCGTCTTCGATCTGCTCATTGCCCTCTTTGAAGATTGAGGTGTTGTGCATGTTGGGGTGCAAAGAAGCACAAGCGAGAGTGGTCGTCGTATAACTTTGGATGGGGATGAATTGTGTGCTCGGGGGAGTGTGTGTGTGTGTGTGTTGTGTTGCGTGTGTCTTTCAGTGTGTGTGTGTGTGTGTGTCAGATATTGAGAGAAAACAAACCTAAGGAGAGAAATGGGTATTCACGAAGAGATTGTGCAGGCCTTGAGGTGGGTAGGGGCCGAGTGAGGGTGTCAAAATGTGCGTGTTGATGCATGTGTTCCATGCAACCGTGCGAGGGACGGACGAATCGAAGAGATGGTTGTTGTGTTACGGATGCTCCTCTCTCTCTCTCTCACACACACACACACGCACACAAGTAAACTAGAAGACCGTTCTCTCATGTATACACTACGTATCGGCATCTGTCTATGTCTCACTCATGCATGGTCATTTGCACATTCACACCTCTCTATGTCTGTATCACACGCACACCGTCTCCACATTGCCCTTCCGCCACAACACACATATGGACACACACACACGTTCTCTCTCAGTCACACACACAAAATCAGTATTAAAAAAAACTAGGGCGCACCTAAAATGTCCAAATCCAAATAAACACGAACTGTAGCTAAATTCAAATATATGGAAATATTGCAGCGTCAAGAACTTTCACAGGAAAAAAAAGTTGAGTAATACTCGAGGATTGTTTTCACACACACAAAAAGGTTCGGTGGATGTCCTTCGAGCGCGACACGGTGACGCACCGTTTGATCGACCGCGCGGCCGCGGTTCACGCGCTTGCACAGGATTCCGTATCATGGCTATGGTACTAACTAATAAAAGCGCTGCCTAAGGCTAATGTTTACGTGTACTAGTACGGTTTTCTTTTAAGTTTGACCAACCTTATATTTAAAACTAAAGTAAGCTCCCACACGCGCACTCATCAATATGCCGCCGCCGCCGTTGCGCATGCCGGTGCCCGCCTGCTCCGGCCAACAATTTCTTGCCTATCACCGCCGTGTTACCGCCATCCCTGTGCCATGAAGCCGAAGGCTCGCCCGCTCATGTTGTCTGCAGTCCCTCCTCGCGGTGTCGCCGCGCTGCCAAGCACGCGAGCAGCTGGTGGAATCGCGTCTATGCACACAGCGTACGAAGAGGAGGACGAGCGCGTGCTCCAGCACGTCGGTGAGGAGGAACTAGCGTGTCATTGTCGTCTCCGCCCACGCGGAGGAGGCGCGCATGATGGCTGTGGCGGCAGAAGCCGGTCGCGCACGCGTCGAGCCTGCAAACCGGGTGCAGACGCGGAATCTACCTTGGAGACCTTCAATGCCACGTGGATCCTGCAATCTGAAGGAGCAATTTGGCTCAGTCGACTCATGTGAGCCGTTTGATGCAACATGGATGGCTAGAAGGGCTTCTTCCACCTCTTCTGCCATCTTCTTCCTTCACTCCGTCGAACTTCTTTCACAAATCGACTGACCCAAATTATACTACTAGTACGAACGTATTAAGTACAGTAGGAACACAAAGATACGAGCAGTAGTAACAACTGCTAGAAGAACAGTAGTAAGACATAGTACTGGTACTACTGTACGTCCTAAAGAGTTCAAATAACGAGAAAGAACATAAACATAGTTCTGCTGGGGCCTCAGCACAACACACCCTTGAAAATAAACTAATAAGCAACTAGTCCGCTTGACACTGGAGTAGAACCAGCATGAGCGACGGCACTGCCACCTATTTGGAGTCTGAGTCCACGTCCTCGACTTCGTCCTTGTCCCTCTTCCTCTTCCTCTTCACCGATGCTTCTTTGCTTGAACCGGAGACAGAGCTCTGCTTCTTCATCCAACCCTTGTAGATATTTAAACAAAGATATGTTGGGGAACGTAGCAGAAATTCAAAATTTTCCTACGCGTCACCAAGATCTATCTATGGAGAAACCAGCTACGAGTAGAAGGAGAGTGCATCTACATACCCTTGTAGATCGCTAAGCGGAAGCGTTCAAGTGAACGGGGTTGATGGAGTCGTACTCGTCGTGATTCAAATCATCGATGATCAAGTGCCGAACGCACGGCACCTCCGCGTTCAACACACGTACAGCCCGGTGACGTATCCCACGCCTTGATCCAGCAAGGAGAGAGGGAGAGGTTGAGGAAGACTCCATCCAGCAGCAGCACAACGGCATGGTGGTGGTGGAGGAGCGTGGCAATCCAGCAGGGCTTCGCCAAGCACCATGGGAGAGGAGGAGTAGGGAGAGAGGTAGGGCTGTGCCAGAACTTCGTGTATCGCTCCCATGCGCCTCCCCACTATATATAGGGGTGGAGGGGCTGGTTTCTTGCCCTCCAAGTCCATTGGGGCGTTGGCCAAGGTGGGAGGAAAGAAATCTCATTATTTCCTTCCCCACCGATTGTTATCCCCCCTTTTTAGGGATCTTGATCTTATCCCTTCGGGATATGATCTTATTCCTTCTAAGGGGGGATCTTGGTGGGCCTTGACCAGGGGTGTGGGGCCTTTCCCCCACTACCCACGTCCATGTGGGTCCCCCCATGCAGGTGGGCCCCACTCCGGAACCTTCTAGAACCTTCCCGGTACAATATCGAAAAATCCCGAACATTTTCCGGTGGCCAAAATAGGACTTCCCATATATAAATCTTTACCTCCGGACCATTCCGGAACTCCTCGTGACGTCTGGGATCTCATCCGGGACTCCGAACAACATTCGGTAACCACATACAAACTTCCTTTATAACCCTAGCGTCATCGAACCTTAAGTGTGTAGACCCTACGGGTTCGGGAGACATGCAGACATGACCGAGACGTTCTCCGGTCAATAACCAACAGCGGGATCTGGATACCCATGATGGCTCCCACATGTTCCACGATGATCTCATCGGATGAACCACGATGTCAAGGACTTAATCAATCCCGTATTCAATTCCCTTTGTCTATCGGTATGTTACTTGCCCGAGATTCGATCGTCGGTATCCAATACCTTGTTCAATATCGTTACCGGCAAGTCACTTTACTCGTTCCGTAACACATCATCCCATGATCAACTCCTTGGTCACATTGCGCATATGATGATGTCCTACCGAGTGGGCCCAGAGATACCTCTCCGTTTACACGGAGTGACAAATCCCAGTCTCGATCCGCATAAAACAATAGATACTTTCGGAGATACCTGTAGTGCACCTTTATAGTCACCCAGTTACGTTGTGACGTTTGATACACCCAAAGCACTCCTACGGTATCCAGGAGTTACACGCTCTCATGGTCGAAGGAAGAGATACTTGACATTGGCAAAGCTCTAGCAAATGAACTACACGATCTTTTGTGCTAGTCTTAGGATTGGGTCTTGTCCATTACATCATTCTCCTAATGATGTGATCCCGTTATCAACGACATCCAATGTCCATAGCCAGGAAACCATGACTATCTGTTGATCACAACGAGCTAGTCAACTAGAGGCTCACTAGGGACATATTGTGGTCTATGTATTCACACGTGTATTACGATTTCCGGATAATACAGTTATAGCATGAATAAAAGACAATTATCATGAACAAGGAAATATAATAATAATACTTTTATTATTGCCTCTAGGGCATATTTCCAACAGTCTCCCACTTGCACTAGAGTCAAAAATCTAGTTCACATCGCCATGTGATTAACACTCACAGGTCACATCGCCATGTGACTAACACCCAAGAGTTTACTAGAATCAGTAGTCTAGTTCACATCACTATGTGATTAATACTCAATGAGTTTTAGGTTTGATCATGTTGCTTGTGAAAGAGGTTTTAGTCAACGGGTCCGAACCTTTCAGATCCGTGTGTGTTTTACAAATCTCTATGTCATCTCCTAGATGTAGCTACCACGCTCTATTTGGAGCTAATCCAAATAACTGTTCTACTTGGAGCTATTCTAAATTGTTGCTCCATTATATGTATCCGGTATCTCTACTCAGAGCTATCCAGATAGGTGTCAAGCTTGCATCGACGTAACCCTTTACGACGAACTCTTTTACCACCTCCATAATCGAGAAAAATTCCTTAGTCCACTAATTTCTAAGGATAACTTTGACCGCTGTCCTGTGATCCATTCTTGGATCACTCTTGTACCCCTTGACTGACTCATGGCAAGGCACACTTCAGGTGCGGTACTCAGCATGGCATACTGTAGAGCCTACGTCTAAAGTATAGGGGACGACCTTCGTCCTTTCTCTCTTTTCTGCCGTGGTCGAGCTTTAAGTCCTAACTTCGTACCTTACAACTCAGGCAAGAACTCCTTCTTTGACTGGTCCATCTTGAACACCTTCAAGATCATGTCAAGGTATGTGCTCATTTGAAAGTATTATTAAGCATTTTGATCTATCCTTATAGATCTTGATGCTCAATGTTCAAGTAGCTTAATCCAGGCTTTCCATTGAAAAACACTTTCAAAATAACCCTATATGCTTTCCAGAAATTATATGTCATTTCTGATCAACAATATGTCAACAACATATACTCATCAGAAATTCTATAGTGCTCCCACTCACTTCTTTGGAAATACAAGTTTCTCGTAAACTTTGTACAAACCCAAAATCTTTGATCATCATCAAAGCACACATTCCAACTCCGAGATGCTCACTCCAGTCCTTAGAAGGATTGCTGGAGCTTTGCATACTTATTAGCATCTTTTGGGATTGACAAAACCTTCCGGTTGTATCACATACAACCTTTCCTCAAGTATAACGTCGAGGAAACAATGTTTTGACATCCTATCTGCAAGATTTCATCAATCATGCAGTAACTGCTAATCCAATTCCAACAGACTCTTAGCATCGCTACGAGTGAGAAAATATCATCGTAGTCAACTCCTTGAACTTGTCAGAAAACATCTTAACAACAAGTCGAGCTTTCTTAATGGTGACATTTACCATCATTGTCCGTCTTCCTTTTGAAATCCATCTGTACTCATTAGCCTTACGACCATCGAGCCGTTCTGCCAAAGTCTACACTTTGTTTTCATACATGGATCCTCTCTCGGATTTTATGGCCTCAAGCCATTTATTGGAATCCGGGCCCACCATCGCTTCTCCATAGCTCGTAGGTTCATTGTTGTCTAGCAACATGACCTTCAAGACAGGATTACGTACCACTCTGAAGTAGTACGCATCCTTGTCATCCTACGAGGTTTGGGAGTGACTTGATCCGAAGTTTCATGATCAATATCATAAGCTTCCACTTCAATTGGTGTAGGTGCCACAGGAACAACTCCCTGTGCCCTATCACACACTAGTTGAAGAGACGGTTCAATAACCTCATCAAGTCTCCACCATCCTCCCACTCAATTCTTTCGAGAGCAACTTTTCCTCGAGAAAGGACCCGATTCTAGAAACAATCCATATTGCTTTCAGATCTGAATTAGGAGGTATACCCAACTGTTTTGGGTTTCCTATGAAGATGCATTTTATCCGCTTTGGGTTCGAGCTTATCAACCTGAAACTTTTTCATATAAGCGTCGCAGCCCCAAACTTTTAACAAACGACAACTTAGGTTTCTCTAAACCATAATTCATACGGTGTCATCTCATCGGAATTACGTGGTGCCCTATTTAAAGTGAATGTGGTTGTCTCTAATGCCTAACCCATGAACGATAGTGGTAATTCGATAAGAGACATCATGGTACGCACCATATCCAATAGGGTGCAACTATGATGTTCGGACACACCATCACATTATGGTGTTCCAGGCGGTATTAATTGCGAAACAATTTCCACAATGTCTTAATTGTGTGCCAAAACTCGTAACTCAGATATTCATCTCTATGATCATATCATAGACATTTTATCCTCTTGTCACAATGATCTGCTACTTCACTCTGAAATTACTTGAACCATTCAATAATTCAGACTTGTGTTTCATCAAGTAAATATACTCAACATTTACTCGAATCATCTGTGAAGTAAGAACATAATGATGTTCACTGCATGCCTCAGCACTCATTCGACTGCACACATCAAAATGTGTTACTTCCAACAAGTTGCTATCTTGTTCCATCTTACTGAAAATGAGGCTTTTCAGTCATCTTGCCCATGTGGTATGATTTGCATATCTCAAGTGATTCAAAATCAAGTGAGTCCGAACGATCCATTTGCATGGAGTTTCTTCATGCATATACACCAATAGACATGGTTCGCATGTCTCAAACTTTTCAAAACGAGTGAGTCCAAAGATCCATCAACATGGAGCTTCTTCATGCGTTTTATACCATTATGACTTACATGGCAGTGCCACAAGTAAGTGGTACTATCATTACTATCTTATATCTTTTGGCATGAAAATGTGTATCACTATGATCGAGATTCAATAAACCATTCAGGTTTAATACTAATCTTGATGGTAGAGGGAGCGTGCGATGTTTGATCACATCAAACTTGGAAACACTTCCAACATATATCGTCAGCTCACCTTTAGCTAGTCTTCGTTTATTCCGTAGCTTTTATTTCGAGTTACTAACACTTAGCAACCGAACCGGTATCTAATACCCTGGTGCTACTAGGAGTACTAGTAAAGTACACATTAACACAATGTATATCCAATATACTTCTATCGACCTTGCCAGCCTTCTCATCTACCAAGTATCTAGGGTAATTCTGCTCCAGTGGCTGTTCCCCTTATTACAGAAGCACTCAGTCTCGGGTTTGGGTTCAACCTTGGGTTTCTTCACTAGAGCAGCAGCTGAATTGCCGTTTCATGAAGTATCCCTTTGTTCCCTTGCCCTTCTTGAAACTAGTGGTTTCACCAACCATCAACAATTGATGCTCCTTCTTGATTTCTACTTTCGCGGTGTCAAACATCATGAATATTTCAAGGATCATCATATCTATCCCTGATATGTTATAGTTCATCACGAAGCTCTAGCAGCTTGGTGGCAATGACTTTGGAGAAACATCACTATCTCATTTGGAAGATCAACTCCCACTCGATTCAAGTGATTGTTGCACTCAGACAATCTGAGCACAAGCTCAATGATTGAGCTTTTCTCCCTTAGTTTGTAGGCTAAGAAAATTGTCGGAGGTCTCATACCTCTTGACGTGGGCACGAGCCTGAAATCCCAATTTCAGCCCTCGAAACATCTCATATGTTCCGCGACATTTCGAAAACGTCTTTGGTGCCTCTACTTAAACCATTTAACTGAACTATCACGTAGTTATCAAAACGTGTATGTTCGATGTTCGAAACATCCACAAACGACGTTTGGGGTTCAGCACACTAAGGAGTGCATTAAGGACATAAGTGTTCTAGTGTCCGCATAATCGCTACTGTCAACTTTCAACTATATTTTCTCTAGGAACATAACTAAAACAGTAGAACTATAGCGTGAACTACGACATAATTTGCAAAAGGTCTTTTGACTATGTTCAGGATAATTAAGTTCATCTTATGAACTCCCACTTAGATAGACATCCCTCTGGTCATCTAAGTGATCACATGATCCGAGTCAACTAGGCCGTGTCCGATCATCACGTGAGACGGACTAGTCATCATCGGTGAACATCTTCATGTTGATCGTATCTACTATACGACTCATGCTCGACCTTTCGGTCTCCGTGTTCCGAGGCCATGTCTGCACATGCTAGGCTCGTCAAGTTAACCCTAAGTGTTTTCGCTGTGTAAAACTATCTTACACCCGTTGTATGTGAACGTAAGAATCCATCACACCCGATCATCACGTGGTGCTTAGAAGCGACGAACTGTAGCAACGGTGCACAGTTAGGGGAGAACACTTCTTGAAATTTTGTAAGGGATCATCTTATTTACTACCTCGTCCTAAGTAAACAAGATGCATAAACATGATAAACATCACATGCAATCAAATAGTGACATGATATGGCCAATATCATTTTGCTCCTTTTGATCTTCATCTTCGGGGCTCCATGATCATCATCGTCACCGGCATGACACCATGATCTCCATCATCATGATCTCCATCATCGTGTCTTCATGAGGTTGTCACGCCAACGACTACTTCTACTTCTATGGCTAACGCGTTTAGCAATAAAGTAAAGTAATTTACATGGCGTTCTTCAATGACACGCAGGTCATACAATAAATAAAGACAACTCCTATGGCTCCTGCCGGTTGTCATACTCATCGACATGCAAGTCGTGATTCCTATTACAAGAACATGATCAATCTCATACATCACATATCATTCATCACATTCCTCTTGGCCATATCACATCACATAGCATACCCTGCAAAAACAAGTTAGGCGTCCTCTAATTGTTGTTGCATGTTTTACGTGGCTGCTATGGGTTTCTAGCAAGAACGTTTCTTACCTACGCAAAACCACAACGTGATATGCCAATTGCTATTTACCCTTCATAAGGACCCTTTTCATCAAATCCGTTCCGACTAAATTGGGAGAGACTGGCACCCGCTAGCCACCTTATGCATCAAGTGCATGTCAATCGGTGGAACCTATCTCACGTAAGAGTACGTGTAAGGTCGGTCCGGGCCGCTTCATCCTACAATACCGTCGAAACAAGATTGGACTAGTAACGGTAAGCATATTGAACAACATCAACGCCCACAACTACTTTGTGTTCTACTCGTGCAAAGAATCTACGCAATAGACCTAGCTCATGATGCCACTGTTGGGGAACGTAGCAGAAATTCAAAATTTTCCTACGCGTCACCAAGATCTATCTATGGAGAAACCAGCTACGAGTAGAAGGAGAGTGCATCTACATACCCTTGTAGATCGCTAAGCGGAAGCGTTCAAGTGAACGGGGTTGATGGAGTCGTACTCGTCGTGATTCAAATCATCGATGATCAAGTGCCGAACGCACGGCACCTCCGCGTTCAACACACGTACAGCCCGGTGACGTATCCCACGCCTTGATCCAGCAAGGAGAGAGGGAGAGGTTGAGGAAGACTCCATCCAGCAGCAGCACAACGGCGTGGTGGTGGTGGAGGAGCATGGCAATCCAGCAGGGCTTCGCCAAGCACCATGGGAGAGGAGGAGTAGGGAGAGAGGTAGGGCTATGCCAGAACTTCGTGTATCGCTCCCATGCGCCTCCCCACTATACATAGGGGTGGAGGGGCTGGTTTCGTGCCCTCCAAGTCCATTGGGGCGTTGGCCAAGGTGGGAGGAAAGAAATCTCATTATTTCCTTCCCCACCGATTGTTATCCCCCCTTTTTAGGGATCTTGATCTTATCCCTTCGGGATATGATCTTATTCCTTCTAAGGGGGGATATTGGTGCGCCTTGACCAGGGGTGTGGGGCCTTGCCCCCACTACCCACGTCCATGTGGGTCCCCCCATGCAGGTGGGCCCCACTCCGGAACCTTCTAGAACCTTCCCGGTACAATACCGAAAAATCCCGAACATTTTCCGGTGGCCAAAATAGGACTTCCCATATATAAATCTTTACCTCCGGACCATTCCGGAACTCCTCGTGATGTCCGGGATCTCATCCGGGACTCCGAACAACATTCGGTAACCACATACAAACTTCCTTTATAACCCTAGCGTCATCGAACCTTAAGTGTGTAGACCCTACGGGTTCGGGAGACATGCAGACATGACCGAGACGTTCTCCGGTCAATAACCAACAGCGGGATCTGGATACCCATGATGGCTCCCACATGTTCCACGATGATCTCATCGGATGAACCACGATGTCAAGGACTTAATCAATCCCGTATTCAATTCCCTTTGTCTATCGGTATGTTACTTGCCCGAGATTCGATTGTCGGTATCCAATACCTTGTTCAATCTCGTTACTGGCAAGTCACTTTACTCGTTCCGTAACACATCATCCCGTGATCAACTCCTTGGTCACATTGCGCATATGATGATGTCCTACCGAGTGGGCCCAGAGATACCTCTCCGTTTACACAGAGTGACAAATCCCAGTCTCGATCCGCATAAAACAATAGATACTTTCGGAGATACCTGTAGTGCACCTTTATAGTCACCCAGTTACGTTGTGACGTTTGATACACCCAAAGCACTCCTACGGTATCCAGGAGTTACACGCTCTCATGGTCGAAGGAAGAGATACTTGACATTGGCAAAGCTCTAGCAAATGAACTACACAATCTTTTGTGCTAGTCTTGGGATTGGGTCTTGTCCATTACATCATTCTCCTAATGATGTGATCCCGTTATCAACGACATCCAATGTCCATAGCCAGGAAACCATGACTATCTGTTGATCACAACGAGCTAGTCAACTAGAGGCTCACTAGGGACATATTGTGGTCTATGTATTCACACGTGTATTACGATTTCCGGATAATACAGTTATAGCATGAATAAAAGACAATTATCATGAACAAGGAAATATAATAATAATACTTTTATTATTGCCTCTAGGGCATATTTCCAACAAGATAGGATCCATTGCTGCGTACAGGATGTGATCATAATTTAATGTCTTCGACTCCCATGCATGATGAAACTCGTGATGAGGTTTCTTCAGTTTTGCATACGAAGGATCAATCATGGCTGCTGCCAGGGTCAGCATTGAAGGTTGAGAGGAGGACACCAGGCTTGCCTTCTGGAGATCGAATGGCTGGCCTACAACGAGACCTATCTGACGCAGGACGTCACAGTCATTCTTAAAGCCTACAGTAACGAATTTCACTCTTTTGTCCTTGAGGAAGTTCTTAAAATCCTGGCACTCAACGTCGGCATGGCATATGTGGTAGACCAAGAAAACGTTATGTATGCAAACCTGGATCACGGCGGGCTTCTTCCTCTCTTCGTCTTTTAGATCCTTCTCTAGTCCTAGGACTGTGGTGTACTCAACATCTAGCCCAGTGACCCACTCATCCGTTGAACTGTTGAACATGCGTAGGAAGCGAGCAAGCCATGATTTCACCATCTCGGATCCACGTGTGTAGATGACGATGAACTAATCACCGGTGATGGCTCTAACCTGGTACTCAGCGGCGACCATGGAGATTTGGGAGGCCATGGATTTTGGAGGAGGGCTAGGAGAAGTTGAACCGTTGTACCCCACAAAAATAAAACTGGGAGCGAACTAATGTGAAAGGACGGGACGACTGGGAGTAAACTGTTGTAAGGGAGAAGACGGGGATGAGTAGGGCGTGCGAACGGCGTGGGGTTGCTGGCTTGCCCGGTGGATAAACGGCTGCAAGCCCCCAAAGCTTTCTCAAGAACTATGCGGGACCCACTAGATGTCATGTCTACTAGACCCATATCGTAGGCCTGACGGTATAGCTTCTGCCTATTCGCACGCCATGCCGGCACGTGGATGTAACTTCACTTAATTCCGTCACACGTCGCGCCTCCCACGACCTTCGCCTCCCTCGCGTAGTCGCGCCCTTGGAGACTTCGACCGGCTATAAATGAGCAATTTTTTTGCCTTTTTTTAGACAAGCAATTTTTTTGCCTACTCCGCATGCATGATACTCCCTCTCGTCCTTTTTACTCCTGTCAACCGTTTGCAAAGTGTTTGACCAAATTTATAATTTTTTTTGAACACCACCTTATATTGATTAACCAGCCACACCAGTACACTCATTCGATACAATATTCCCAAAACACTTAGGCGCGGTGCATTAACTTATACCTCATTTCTTGTTTCTTGACATATCAACCAATAGGAGATGTGGGTGTGCATGCTTTTAATGACTTGAGACTATCAAACACGACATGCAGTGGTTAGTTCATTGCATGCAATGCTATTAATTAGCAAATAAACATTAAGATCTCTCGTTTTCCCCTCCTCCTTGGTCACAGTGCACAATCTAAGATGACTTGCTCACCTAGACGGAGGGAGTACTGATTATAATGAGTATAAGAACTATGTTTTATAATGAGTGTAAAAATATTGATTTGACATTGTGAATGTTGACACATTGTGGAATAGTTTTTGAAGTCTGCAAAAGTACTCAACTAGTGATGTTGTTCTCCACAAAAAAATGTGTTTACCAATGCATGCATGAACACTAGTTACTCTAACCCCCCTCTCTTCTTTAATTCTTTGCCACATCAGCATCTTTGCTATTCCCGTGTGCTAAGATACCACCATTATGGCCAGCCTTAATCATCGCATGCAATAATTTAGTGCACCTTGAAATATGAACATGTGTGGGGCGTGTTTGTTTTTAATGACTTGAGACTATACCTAGCCCGGCATGCAAGAAGACTTATTATGCACCGTTCCCCATACCTGCAGGAAGCCCGTTCGTCTCCAAATATTTTCCTCTCTATGTGTGGAAATAATATGCCTGCCAAACTCTCCTTCTCCCTCCAGCGGTCCCACTACTCCACCCTGTGCGAAAAAATCTACATGCATGACTCTCCTCCCCCACGCTCGTCCAATCCATTGTGACCAGCAATATTTCCACCCCTTCGCTCCCTCGTAATTTACTCCAACAAATATGCCCACGTAGCTGTTACTTAACTGCAGGTGCATTGTCACTCACATATGGGCCCAACATGGGTCTGGCCCACATGTCAGTGACGCAACTGGACCTGCAGTTAAGTCAGTGCAGCTCAGTCCATATCTTACGTAGGTGTGCCATTGCTCGCTATAAATACCGCACCTCCCACGACATCGCTATCTCCTCCCCCTCACGTTCACGTTCATCGCTATCTCCTCCCCCTCCCTCTCACTCGACCACCATGGCATCGCCCCTCCCAAGCCCTAGGAGCCCCTCGCAGCATCACGTGGACGGTCACGCGTTGCCGTTCCGTTCCTCGACGCCACTAGTCGAGGAGGACGCGACGGTGTTCCGCTCCTCGCCGCTACGCGACGCCTCGCCGTTCCATTCCTCGCCGCCACTAGTCGAGGAGGACGCGTCGGTGTTCCGCTCCTTGCCGCGATGCGTCGAGGTGGACGTGTCGGCGTTCCCAATCTCGCCAGCACGCGCGCCAGAGGACGTGTCGGCTCCCCGCTACAAGGAGAACGCCGCGCCGCCCGCCAAGCCCCCAGCCTTGAGGAGCTTTGGAAAGAAATGCCAAGGAAGAAATAGAGGCGGAGAAGAATGCCGAGGAAGAGAAGCACACCATGGAAAAAGCTGCCTGGGAGGCCTATGCCGTGTCTGAGAGAGTCAGGCAATTGGCTCTTTGGCAGAAGGCTCGTGCAAGGGCCGTGAGGGTGGCGGAGGACACCCGTGCCGACGCCCTGAGTGCAGTCAGGCCCAATCGCCTCATCTATGCTTGGCGGTACGTGGACCGGGTGCACGCTTCCAGCGAGGAGGAGTACCTGTTGGTGCCGGATCACCACACCGGTGAGATCGCGCTCGCCCACCGGCAAGCCACCAATTAGCACCTCGCGAGTTGCAAGGCTGAGGAAGAGGCATTGTGTCGGCGCGCTGGAAAATGGCCGCGCACCAGGGCACTCGTGGCGCGCCGCAAGCGCTCCTGCGAGCGCCGTGCCTTTTAGGAGGAGTATAATTTTTGTTTCGTAAGGCGATCTCATTAGTTTTGGGACGCAAATGATAAATCCTGAACGTTCAGGAATTTTTAGCATCCTTAATTAAGTATGTAAAAGGGAAAGTTTGGAAACCTTGTGTATTCATACGCATTTTGCAAGTACGCGCATATAGCACAAACTTTACCATATACTATCACACTACACGTCTCCCTTGATATATGCTTGCAAACTGTATAACTCCCTCTGTCCAGGTCAATAAGTCATCTTCGGTTGTGCACCGTGACCAAGAAGGAGGGGAGTCTTATACACCTAGACGGAGGGAGTTCTACTATTGCTTATGTACATGCAAATGCACGTTTTAACATTACGATGCGGTTTTTGTAAAAGTGGAAAACCAGCACTAGTCAAGCTTGTGAAACGATTCAATGCAAAACAAATGCAAAAATGCTCGTTTGATTGTTTACTTTCAGCTTCCTTCTCTGTGGTTATTTCTCTGTCGTACTTTGTATGGAGTATCTCACTGGTTGGAAAGTCATGCAAATTCCCAAACCGCTTCATACACCCTGTATCGAATTTTTTGCCTAACAGGTTGTGCCGTGCAATTGGAATTCCAACTTGAGTACTACTACTAGTAGGAGTACCAGGGGGCAGTTCTTTTAGGCTTCTAGATTAGTAATCCCATAACTACTACCTCCGTCCTGGTTTATTGGTCCCCATTGTAATATGTGTCAAATTTTTGGTCAAATTTTAGCACAAATTACAATGGTGAGGAAAAACCAGTTAAATCTTTGGTCAAGATTTAGCACAAATTACAATGGTGAGGAATAAACCAGGACGGAATAGTAGTTTAGAAGCCCAAATAAATGAGTGAGGCACCTTATTGTTACTCTCCACTGTGACTAGTCTTGTGGGAAAAGCTGGGGAAGCTGCCAAAAGAACTGGCACTAGGAGTAGTAGCTATGGATCGAGTGTGCGAGATGAACCGGAGAAAGTAAATGCAGAGAGATGAAATGCAAAAAAGACGGAGGTATGTGATGGTTGCTTGTCCGTTTATTTTACCAGGCCACTTATTACTGGGAGTGGTTGGGTTTTGTGATATGACGGCTTTACTGCCGCGCCACGAGCGGGGTGAGAGGTGAGACTCCGGTGCAGTGCCGCCCTCTACACATACTACTACTCCCTCCATCCATTTTTACAGGGCCTAACTTGTCAATCTTTCGTACCAAGGCATGTCCGCAAAAAGAGGAACTGGTTTATCTTGCATGCAGCCTCCTTTGAATGCCTAGCCGCTGGCCTCCCTTCCTTTAATCCCCCGCATGCAAATTACTCTCCTCCCTTTTCTACATGCATGCCCAACCATAATTCCTCAAATCATGCATGCCTTGGCTGAAATATAGAGCTCGCTCCTCCGTTGAAAATATGGTGGTGCTATCCACGCATGCAAATCAATGCAACGGCCAGAGCATTTTCACGATGAAGGGACCACGCACGACTTGCAAGACAAAATTAAGAGGGAGATGCCTCGGTTAGTTCATTTGGATAGGTTTGTTCGGATATTATTTCATCTCTAGAGCTCACAAACATCCGGGTGAAATAGATAAAAAGTATCGTTTGCAAACAAAAGTGTTCAACTGTTCAACCTGCATCCAAAACTTGTGAAGAAATAACTCTTATTGTGCTTTGCAGGAAATGATCTTCAAGAATTAGTTTTTAAGTATCCATTGTTATACATGTTGGCTACAGATGACATGGCACTTTCTTGTAGCCAATAGTTGGCTATACTATTTAAGTATTAACCATGCCCTTATACAACTAGACGGAGGGATTAAATCATGATGGCTTGGCAGGGGGCAGAGGATGTGTAAGAAATGGTTCATCATAAGTCTTTCACTAGTATTGTAGTAAAAATTCATACATGGAAGATTCTAGACTAAACCATAAATGGATACACTTTTATTCATGCGCGATACTCCAATAGAGCAAGATCATGCATGGAAGTCTCCACAAGCTTAGACAACGGATTACATCGAGCGAAGACTAATGATCAACATTTAACTTGAAAATGCAGATGTCCAGGTGAACCTCCTTGGAGTCCCCGTGCACATTGTTGGAGTCCAAATAACACCATGGGTTTTCCATGTCCACATCGGCGGGAAAGTCCCAGCTCCATAGAGTCCAAGTATGCTCGGCGTAGCCAGTGTTGCCGCCCACGTGTGTAGGTCTCCTCTTCTCATGCTCATACAAGTGGTAGAAGAGCTCACCTTATAAAGGCCTACTAGAAAAATTCCAACATCGACCAGGCCGTCCATGAAACGAGAGTGGCTGCAGGGGATGTTGCGCCAGTTGAATATATGAGCAAGTTACTACAAGATTTAATCGGAATAAGCACAAAATAAATCATGACGGCTATAACAGAGATGAAACTAATAATGTGGACTAGCATAGTAGTAGGATACAGAGTAGAAACATGAATTCTACCACGATTTCGAACAGGAAGGACAAAAACACATACGGTGCAACGGGAGCAGCACCGTTGGCGTTGAGGTTGTCGCCCATGTCCAAACACCACGTAGACACGGTCTTTGAGAACGGTTCGTAGTCGTTCCACGCTCGGGCATTGAAGTTTGTAACTATTTTATATTAGAATATACTACTCCTCCGACGCTAGTAGTAGAGCAGAGTCCTACTCTACTACTCTACTCAAGCAAGTTAGGGCATAGCACTGCAGGGAGTACCAGTACTGTGATCACTCAAGCAAGTTCTCTGGCATGGACATGACCCTACGCTGCTGGTATGTGTCTCATAAGTGAAGCGGCATGCTGTAGTCATCGTCACTTGTCCACTTCCCACAGCACATATTCGCTTCTCCATCTTTGTCCACACAAAATCTCGTCCAATGTTCCATCCCCGTTAAGGCGCCTCCCCCCTCGTCCAAAACCCAAGCACTAACAATGGCAGAACCGAGCAGCGTCTGCCGAAAGAGTGGCTGGAATTTGCTCCCCACAAAGGTATTCAAGCTCATTGTTTCGCGTGTGGACAATCTCAGTACCATGACGCTCGCCGCGTGCTCGTCGGAGCTGTACCGTTTACTCAAAGCCCTTAGGCCGGAGCTTTTTAAGCCAGCTCCTTGCTTGCTGATGCCGCCTGATCTTCAGAAACGGCATGTCATGCAGCATAACGATTGTAGGGTGGCGAGCATCAACCCCCTTGACTGCGATCCGATCCCCGTCAGCCTCAACTACATTAATGGTATGTACTGGGTCGGCATGAACACGTCTTGGATGGTGCTCGTCGACGGTCACGGCAGCTGGATGCTCGTGGAGGTCTACACCCGGTGATTGATCCCCCTTCCTTCGATTAACACTGCACTGCTTTGGCACCGCGGCCCAGAATACTCGGAATCTTACAGTAGCCAACATGATACCAAGTTTGATTTGCCAAGTGCCCACAAGATCTGCGAATTATAAAGACTTCAGGCTAATTGTGTTCTTCAACCGCGGTCTCGCCTATCTGACAGGTCACTACGGTAAGTGGATAAATCTGCACGTCCATCGCAGGATCATACATCCTCCATGGTTCTCTGATGCAAATGAACACAAGGGCTTCATTTACGCTATCGACTCCTTCTATGGTTGGATGTATTGCTAGCCTACTCCAGTCATCGCTACAAACGGTTGTTACATCAGTATGTTACTTTCCTATGATATCATGATGGCTTGCTTATATTACTATCAACATTTGCTAAAAAAATATTCATGCTCATAACATGTTGTTCTTAAGATTAACTAAACCAAGAGCCCTTTTTTATTTGACTCCAACTTGATATGATGTTGTAGGCCGCCTGGTGTCCCTACCCTTCCTAATCCCAGAACCTTTCAAAGAAAAGCGGCATGGCAGTTGCAGGTGGTTCCTGGCTCGATCAAACGATGGCGAAAGTTTGATGATCGTTCGCACGTACCGGACGTGTTGTTTCACGAAATACAATCACAGTCACTGCAAGGTCTTTGAGCAGGATCCCAGCTTCTCTTGGCCTTCAGGAATTTTTGACTTGAGGTTGGTAAGTAGCCTTGGTACACGCTCTCTATTTGTCGGACTGAATTATCCAATTAACCAGGAGATAACCGACGGCAAGGATCATGATGGCAGCGCGGTTTCGTTCATCAGGAAAAATTATGTGTACACAGCGTACTATGCATCTCTGCATGCACCATACCCTGATATGTGCCGCCACGCTCTGCAACCCAAAGAAGGAGAGAAGGTCGCAAGTATCAGACTTCGACCTGTTGGCTGGAGTTTCCCCCGTCAGGCACCCATCTGGTTCAAGTCGTCAGCCAATCTCCACAGCTTAATAAATAGTAACGTCTAACTGAGCTAGTTAGTTAGATGCGTACACTTGGTGTAGTAGGAACTTTATTTAGTTTGATGCATACACTTGTTCTTTTTTGGTAGCCCTTTTTGTAATGATGGCTGATGTTTGGTTTGGAAGAGAGAGCTGCGTCTTCACTCTTCTGGCCTGCTTACTACTTATGTTGCACCCCCAACCCTGGTTGCTGCTGCTGCTGTTTTCAATGTACAATCAGTAGTATATTTCATCTGTTGGTTTAATAAATGTGTTGTTAGAACGACAAACACAATGTTTTGGAAGTCGTTGCACAGTTCGATCCTTTAGTGCCCCGTACCGTACGTAGTGAATACTATTTATCGTATGGAACACATTTTTTTGAAACTCAGAACACATTTTCCACTTGTTGATAACATGTAGCCCACTGATGAAGGCCCAATAGAGAAGCCAATAATTAACTAGAAGGGAGGCTCTCACATGAATCCGTCCCAGGTACATGCTCATGGTCCCCTAAACATAAATAAGTAAATAAATAAATAAATAAATAAAGCTAATGCTCATGCACCAGTTCTTTGGGAAAATAACTAGCCCAGTATTTCTTTTTGAAGAATACCCAAGCTAGGCCTATTTGTTTTCTCCGAATTACTAGGCTGCAAATCTTTCAAGAGAAGGAGGGATGCATTCCGGCCTGGCTTAAGAGTATGGTCAATGTCTGTTAAAAGTAATATCAAAAGGGGTTGAAAATTCCAAAAAATTTATAGCAAATGGGATATAAGTTTCTTTTTTTGTTTTTGTTCTTCACTGATATCTTATACGTATTTCATTGGATTTAACATGACATAGTATTAATTTATTTTTAAATTTGTTTTACTATGGCTATTAATTTTTGGATTAAGAAAATTTCGTTCCCCAGCAAAAATTTGCGAATTTTCAAAATTTCCCACATATTTAGTTAATTTTTTTACCATGGTACTGACCGGAAAATGGCCAGCAATTCTAAAAATGGAAAATGGGTTGCAATAAATTCCATATGAATTAGAAAACAAGTAAAAAGTATAAAAATAATAGCAAATGGGCTGTACGCACCACGGATTTCGAGGCTGACTTGTTTACGAAAGGCTTTGTCAGTGAACACACAATTCTAGCAGTAGTTAGTGTTGGATGTCCATCCAACGGCCGACGTGCTTCTTTAATCTCTAATCTTCCTGCAATAGCCGCCTAAACTAGCGCCGGCGGGACTGCCTGCTCCCTCCTCTTGTGGCCCGCTGTGATGCCGCGCAAGCTTCCCCGGCCCACCCTACTCCCTCCGCTGGCCTGGCCGCACGCAATCAACTGCCTCCTTATTACGAGAAGAAAATGATTCCTCCCACTGACATCTGGGGCGCACCGGTTGGGAGGCTAACCTGTGGGCCCACTAAGTTGACGCATACGCAGGGCTTCTCAACTTAGTCAACAAACGATTCTAGCAGTAGTAACCGTTGGATTTGAATCGAACGGTCCTGCTGCTTCTTCAATCGCTGCTCTTCTTGCACCAGCCGCCCAAACCAGCGCCGGGGAGACCGCCTGCCCCTGCCTCCAGTGGCCGGCTGTGTCGCCGATGAGGCCTCATCGCCCCCTACTACTCCCACCGCTAGCCAGGCCCTGCGGCGATGGCAGCCTCACATCGCAGTCGAACCAGTGAACCCTCGTACTCCTCTCCACGTGGGCATCCACTATCGCGTCTTCCCCGGCTCTGCGTCGCCCCCTTCCTAGGCCTCATCGTCGTCCACCGCCTTGGTGCTCTCGGCGCAGCGTGGTTAACGTGGTCAATGACATTCCATCGAAAGAGTACTGTACGTGGAGAGGCTGACAGCTGGGTCCACGACCACAACCCAGTTTTTTGTGATTTTCCAAGTAAGTCGCTTTGTCAGGCCTGTTGGGCTGCAAATCTTTCAAGACGATGAGGAGAGCTTTCATTCGGCTGGCCGAGGAAATGGCCCATTAGTAATGAGAAATGGGCTGTACATTTTTAAAACACATCAAACCGGCAATTAGTTTCAAATATCTTTTTTCATTTCGAGATTTGAAATTACATTAATTTTTATGCGTGGAGAATTGGTTGGATTTTATATTGATATACATTTATTTTTAAAATCAGTTTGAATGTGAGTTGAAATTTCGGGATTAAAAAGAGTTCGGACCGCACCGAAATATTCAAAATTTTGTATAATTTTTTAACCGTGGCCACAATATGGGCTGTAATGCTAACAAAAAGAATATGGGCTCCAAAAACCCCTTAATAATTAGCAAATGGGCTGTAAATTATTAGAAATAATGGCAGATGGGTTGTATGTTGCTTCCTACAGATTTGAGGCTTTCCTAAAAAAAGGTTGACGCACAAGCAGTGACTGTTGGATGGCCATCCAACGGCCGTCGTGCTTCTTCAATCTCTGCTCTTCCTGCTCAAGCCGCTCAAACAGGCGCCGACGGGACTGCCTGCTCCCTCCTCCCCGCGGCTGGCTCTGCTACCGCGCAGGCCTCACCGCCCCACTGTACTCCCATCACTGGCCTAGCCATCCCTCTACTCACCCACATCTGTTGTTATTCTCCGGCGACGGCAGACGAACCAGTAAACCCCCGTACAGTCGTACTCCCCTCCGCGTGGGAAACAACTACCGAGTCTTCCCTGCCTCCATGTCGTTCCCTTCCTAGGCCTCGCCGTCATCCACCGCCCTGGTGCTCTCGGCGCGGCCTGGTCAACATGGTCAACGACCGACATGCATCTGAAGTGGACTTTAGGTGGAGAGGCCGACAGCTGGGTCCACGGCCGCACGCAAGGAAATGCCTCCTTATTATGCGCAAAATAATGATTCCTCCACCTGACATCTGGAACCCACCAAAAAAACGTTGCCGCCGCTGACAGCTCGGACCCACCAGCTATATGTTCGCATGTAAGGAAGTGCCTCCTTATTACGCACAAAAAATGAATACTCCCCCTATTAGCTGGGACCCAGTATAGTTGCAGGCTGACTTGTGGGCCTACTAAGTTGACAGGGACGGAGGGCTTTGTCAACTTATTCAATATGCACGATTCTAGCTAGAGTGACCGTACAATGTCGATCCAACGATCGTCGTGCTTCTTCAACCTCTGGTCTTCTTGCTCCAGCCGCCCAAACCAGCGCCAGTCGTGCCTCGTGCTCCTGCCTCCCACGGCCAGCTGCGATGCGGCGGAGGCCTCACCGCCCCCTACTACTCCCACCGCTGGCCAGGCCATCCCTCTACTCACCCACACCCCCTGTTACTCTACGACGACGGCAGCCCCACACCGCAGCGAACCAGTGCCCTCGTACTCCTCTACGCGTGGGAATCCACTACCGCGTCTTCCCCGGCTCCGCGTCGTCCCCTTCCTAGGCCTCACCGTCGTCCACCGCCCTGGTGCTCTCTGTGCGGCGTGGTCAACGTGGTCAAGGAACGGCTTCCATCGGATGTGGACTGTACGTGGAGAGGCTGACAGCTGGGTCCACGGCCGCAGCAAGGAAGTTCCTCCTTATTACATACAAAATAATTATTCCTCCACCTGACAGCGGGGACCCATTGGACGGGCCACCGTATTTCACCCCCTGACTGTTGGGACGCACCAGCTACATCTTTGCAGGCAAGGAAGTGGATGACAGTCGGGACCCACCTGGTCGAAGAGTACGTAGCGTTGACATTCTGGTCGCGAACGTGTACGTACATACTGGTCGGTGTAGAGGCGCGCACGTGTCGTAGTAGAGGCGCGCACGTAGCATGTACACGTACGTACAACGGCCAGGGTGCAAGAAAGAAAATACGACCACGTATTTGTACATACGGGCGGGGTCTCGAACGCCTACTCGCGCATACGTACGGCGAGGGCTCGTGTACATGGCTGGGTCAGAACGGAGAAACAGCGTTGTCGTCGTGTTCATGGGTCAGAACGGAATGCGTGGTCGTGTTCATCGGGAGGGCTTGTACGGAAGAGGCGATGGAAACGAGGCTGGCGTACCACACAACGGAGGAAACGGACCTCCTACGGTCGAAACGGGGGTCCTGTTGATCAGGAGGGGTGTGGCGTACCGCAAAACGGAGGAAACGGACCTCCTACGATCGAAACAGGGGTCCTATTGATCGGGAGGGGTGTGGCGTACCGCAAAATGGAGGAAACGGACTTGTGTTGGAGCGCTACGGTCGAAACGGGGGTCCTGTTCATCGGGAGGGGTGTGGCGTACCGCAAAACGGGACTCCACGGGATACTATTCATCTCCACCGTCGACCCCCTCCAGCCTCCATGAGCTACTGTTCATCCACCGTCGACCTCCTCAAGCCTCCACCGCGCACTACTCCATCGGCTACTGTTCAACCACCCCTCCAACGTCTACTGTTCATCCAGCCCTCCACACCATGGGGTCCTGTTCAACCACCCCTCCACCGTCTACTGTTCATCCTGCCCTCCACACCACGGGGTCCTATTCATCCACCCCTCCACGGGCACCCCTCCACCGTCTACTATTCATCCAG
>NC_041390.1:168844042-168866304 GCF_002162155.2 Triticum dicoccoides | reverse complement strand
CTCACTGTTCATCCCATCGATCGGCTTCAGTTAGCAGCAGTAGCCAAGGAATCGCTTGATCGGGTTCAGTTAACAGCCATCGATCGATCGCTCGGGTTCAGTAACGCATAGCCTGCAGTGCAATCGCTCGGGTTCAGTTAGAGCCCAACGCCTCGCTCGGGTTCAGTTAGAGCCAACGCCTCACACACATGCACGTACGTGTACGAGAGAAACGCACATCGCTCGGCCCCCGACCTCCCACCGTAACTGGGAACTCCCAAAAAATTTCCTCCCCCTCGCTTCTACCATGGTTTTTTCCGTCATGGACGGCCCAAAGAATGTCATGCAGCTGCGTCTCCGGCCCGCCCAGTACGAAAAGCCCATTTTCTGTCATGATTTTTTGTCATAGAAGTAGGAGCCCACCACATCTACGATGATACCGGGTTTTGTCACAATTATCGTCATAGAAGTGTCATATGTATGACAGAAAAAAAATTCTTTCGGCCAAAATGTCACGGATGTGTCTTTTTTTTGTAGTGATAGATGCATTAATTAAAATAAGAGATATTGTGATATCCCAACATATCCATGTTCCAAATGGAACAAACTTCAGCTTCACCTGCAACTAACAACGCTATAAGAGGGCTGAGATGAGTGGGACGAGGCCGGTCCTGGTGGTGGAGCTGGAGCTCCTGCCAGCGAGGTCGACGGATCGCGAGGTGGAGGAGGGCCCATGCACTGCTGCTTTTTCCACTGACAGCGGCGAGCTCTGGCACTAGAAGGCCAAGGCGCACGGGGACAGGGAGGTGAGGTGGTGTTGGTCCGATGCTCAAGCGATGGAGACAAGTGGGGGAGGAGCAGATCGAGCGAGAGCTCGATTGGGAGGAGGCTGGTTGTCTTGATTCACAAACGAGGAGGTTGGTGGATCGAGGGGAGTAGGCTATGGCTGCGAGTGGATCGGGGAAGATCCCGAGGAAGAAGAGGACTGGCGGCGGCGGGTGAGGGGATTTGGTGGATGGGACAAGTCCATAGGATCTAGGGTTAGACTGATATTTATATTAGATGAATTAAGGTTAGGGGATATCACGACCCTACGATCGTAATCGGATGGCTGAGAAAATATAGGTTAGGAAGTCCAATTGAGAAAATGGAGATGTTTTTTAGATGTTTGGGGATGATCAAGACCCATCGGTCACGACTGCTCGGGTCGGGTTCGGGGCAGCTTCGAACACACACTCGTGGGGATCGATGCACTGTGCAAGGAGGGGTCAGGTGGTTAGGAGGGGTTTCGGGGCCCTCCGGTCACAATCGGACGGCTCCGGACGTGGGAGGGTTAGTTGAGTCTGGCGGTTGGCAGTGGACTATGTAAATGTTCTAGGGAGGAAAGAGAGGGAAAGCCCGGCAACAGTTTTCGGAGACCGAAAACGTCCGATGTTTTGACCGACTATAATGCCTCTATAGTTATCCGTTCGGGCGTCAAATGGACTCCGAATGCGATGAAATTTGGCAGGCAGTCTATTGACAACATAACAACACCACATGTCAACTTTCAGCCCATTCCGGGAACATTTTCCGGCCACTTATAAAATAATATTTCGGAGGTGCCGCGGGTGCGTGCAAGTGTGTCTGGGCTTAGAACGGACAACGGACGGAACTGGGGGAACCCGGACGGATGCAAGTTTTGAAGACATGACGATGCAACGCACATGATGACATGGCAAGATGCAACAATCAAACGAATGACAAGGCAACAACGGCGAATAACTGGAAGACACCTGGTGCAACGGTCTCCGGGCGTTACAACACTCCACCACTACAAGAGGATCTCCTCCCGAGATCTAGGATGGCACCGGAGGGAAACGGAAGAGGAAGAGAAGAGGTAAAACTAAGTTTCTTCTTTGACAAACGAGTGAAACCAAAGAACCTTGATAGGTTAAACAATTGGAATGAAAGAATACAACGGAGATGAACGAAATTGAAAACACTCCGTTATAAAAGAGGAACACAGAACATTGTGAAAACATTGTGGGTTGATAGACATGAATGAAGAGCTCCATCGTCAAGAAAGGACATGTAACCACTCCGGTTGAATCAGAATAAGCAAGGAAAGAACCTGGTCTTTGATAACACAAGATGATGGTTAGAAGGGAGTTAAATCACAATGCCTCCGGAATGAGAGAATAGAATCTAGATTGATGGAACGAAAGAACGGGGAAGAAAATGATAACTCCTCCCACAAATGAATTTGAAAGAAACATCCTTACGAAGAAGGCTTGAACGGAATTGTTGAAATATCAACAACGAAAACAATAAGTTGCTTGTGGCCTGATGAAAACATCTCAAAACGATGAGATGAAATTCTGCCACTAACGGAAACAATAGATTGGATTGATATCAACAAGGAGACAAGAAGCTTATTTCACTAGGAGGATAAATGAAGAACTTGGGTCATTAATAAGCACCATAAGTAGCAACAATCCTTAGGGAAGGCTTAAGGTGAAATATGACACAAGATAACTCCAACAAAGAGATTAGTGTATTTAAAAATACCTCATTCTTGATAACTTGTGAATCATGAAACACGAAGGGAAATTAACAAGAATGACATAACACCACCTCAAAAGATGAGATATGAAAGAATTGCACTTCGGAATGCAAGATGAAGAATACTTGAACTCCTCAAAACAAGAGATGTGTTGAACAACATGTTTATTTCAGAGTATAGCTTGGCGGATCATAACTTCGAGAGAAATATTGAAGAACAAATGAAGAATGAAAGAAATACTTGACGAACCCGCAAGTTGAGCCATTGTGAGAACTCTGGTAAAAAAGAATAATCAACCAAAAGGAAAGTTGAAAAGAACTCTGGGAGAAGCCTTGCAATGATTAGATGGAGCATCGCAACGAGATAATGCGGAAAACTTGGAACTCCAGAAAAGAAAAGATGAAGCATCTCGAACCGAGAATGTGACATGATGAACAGCTCTGGAAAGAAGAAATTAGATCACTTGGATGAAACAATAATAAGAATTACGTTATACGTATCCTTCACCAATTTAGACTGATGACAAGCAACGGATTTGGCATACTACTTATTCTCGTAGAAAGAATTAAGAGAGATATAGCGCAACTTTGGGAAGGTCTTCAACGAACTATTAGTAGGATTGGAAACAACGAGTGAATTGATGTGATAACGAAGGAAGAGAACTCTTGAACGAACCACCGTAAGAATTGAAAATGAACAACCGGATATTAACAAATTCCCATCTGCCACATAACCAAGGGAACGGCTCTCGAAAGTTTATACCCTGCAGGGGTGTCCCAACTTAACCCATCACAAGCTCTCACGTTCAACGAAGGATATTCCTTCTCCCGGAAAGACCAGATCAGTCTCGGAATCCCGGTTACAAGACATTTCGACAATGGTAAAACAAGACCAGCAAAGCCATCCGATGTGCCGACAATCCCGATAGGAGTCGCACGTATCTTGTTCTCAGGGTAACACCGGATGAGACAAGCTACGAGTAAAACCAGCCCTCAAGTTTACCCGAGGTGGCCCCGCAGGCAGCTCGGTTCGGACCAACACTTAGAGAAGCACTAGCCCGGGGGGTTAAAATAAAGATGACCCTCGGGTTGGCCGACCCAAGGGAAAGGTATAGGTTGTTAGGAAAATGTAACACCAAGGTTGGGCCTTGCTGGAAGAGTTTTATTCAAAGTGAACTGTCAAGGGGTTCCCATAACACCCAACCATGCAAGGAACGCAAAATCAAGGAACATAACACCGGTATGACGGAAACTAAGGCGGCAAGAGTGGAACAAAACACCAGGCATATGGCCGAGCCTTCCACCCTTTACCAAGTATATAGATGCATTAATTAAAATAAGAGATATTATGATATCCCAACATATCCATGTTCCAACATGGAACAAACTTCAGCTTCACCTGCAACTAACAACGCTATAAGAGGGGCTGAGCAAAAGCGGTAACTTAGCCAAACAAAGGTTTGCTAGGAAGGTGAGTTAGAGGCTTGACATGGCAATATGGGAAGCATGCTATAACAAGTGGTAGGTAGCGCGACATAGCGGTAGAACAATCAACTAGCAAGAAAAGATAGAAGTGATTTCGAGGATATGGTCATCTTGCCTGAGATCACGCAAAGAGGAAGAACCAGTCCATGAAGAAGACAAACGGACGTAGTCGAACGTATTCTCAAAACTCTGGAACAAAACTGAAGCTAACGAGAGAAGCAACCAGGAAAGAAGCATGCAACATAGTAAACAACCATCACATAAACATGGCATGATGCACAACCAAGTATGATGCATGTCCGGTTTAATGAGGCATGGCATGGCAAAGTGCACAAACAATACTACAAATTAAGTGGAGCTCAATTTGCAACGAGTTGCATATTGAAAAACACCACATTCAAATCTTTTAGCTCACGCTCGTTTATGTAGCCAACAATATTAAATGTTATTGAACATGGCAAGAGGGGAAGCATATGAAAACTACACATTTAAGCAAGTTTAAATGAGGCCGGAACCAACAACATGTCCGGAAAAATCCTCATGTGCATATTTTAGATTTGGTATTGTTCTGGCCTAAACCATATTTTAGAGTTATTAAACATGCAAGATGAGTGCCCCATGTTAAACTAGTCATTTTCCACCCCATTTTCATATAAAGTTTATCAAATTTGGAGCTAGGGTTATTTAGTTATGAAATAAAGCATTTTAGCATGGCATATGAGTAACTAACAGCATTTTAAACAATTTTAACATGAATGAAAGTTGCAAATTATGAAACTAGACTAAATTCTAAGCATTTTTCATATATAAAGTTTTTACGTATATGCATGGTGGTTGAGTTTTTAATATGCATGAAGTGCAAGGGATTTTCTGCAAAACTAGTTCCTCTGAATTACTGGAAAAATTCGCAGGCAAAGAAAAAAACACACTGGGCCGAATCTAAAGTGTACTGGGCTGGCCCAACAGTAAGAAGAGAAAAAAAGAGGGGCGCTGGGGTCAGCTCACATCGGTCCCTTGAGGCCTTTGGCCCATCAAGGCTAGCAGGCTTGATGCGGGAGCTGAACCAGAGGAGCTGGCGAAGGAAAAGCACTATTGGCCTCAGCGCCCTCATGGCCCACGCGCTGGCCAACACGGTCAACGGGAGGCGAGCGACGCTCGATCTCTAGGTGCGCGGGACGAGCAGAGCTCCTACTCGATGAAAAAGGAAGCAGAGGCCGCGGCATGGACTTGGTGTCAGGGACATCGTGGGGACCGTGGCGGCTTGGGGATCGATCCAGAGCAGGGAAGACAAGGGGCGGCGCGACTGGAACGGATATCCAACAAGAGGTGACGTTGGAGCTGTAGGCCACGGCAAATGCGGGGCGCGGTTCAGACGAAGCAAGGGCAGCGGCGGCGGGGCTTGAGGCCGGCGACGGGAAGGTGGACTTGGGCGGCCGCCCATGGCGGTCTCCTGCCTCGTGGTCGCCGGCGGCGGCGCCGGTCCTCGAACGATAGGGCGAGGTGAAGGAGCATGGGGAGGCGGCTCCATGGACTTGGCGAGGCAGCGGGGAACCGAGCCGGTCCGGCCGGAGTTGAGGCGGAGGAGCAGCAGGGCGAAGGAGAGGGACGGCCTGGGGCTCGGGTGGCTCACCGGACAAACGATGATGGCGGGGTTCGGCGCTGGTGAGGAGGCTAATGGAAGGAGCGGAGGGCGGCGAGATCCTGGACGGATTCCGTTCATGGCGTTGGTGGCTTCAGACTCTCGCCGGCGGCTGGCACGCGCGACGATGGGGAAGATGAGCTCCGGCAGCCGCTGTCCATGGTTGGAGCTCGGGATGGCCATGGAGTTCCTCCAAGTTTCATGGAGAAGAGACACAACAAGTGAGAGACGAAACCAGAGGAAGAAAGAGAGAGGGATGGAGATGAGTGGGACGAGGCCGGTCCTGGTGGTGGAGCTGGAGCTCCTGCCAGCGAGGTCAACGAGTCGTGAGGTGGAGGAGGGCCCGTGCACTGCTGCTTTTGCCATCGATAGTGGCGAGCTCTGGCACGAGAAGGCTGAGGCGCTCAGGGACAGGGAGGTGAGGTGGTGTTGGTCTGATGCTCAGGCGATGGAGACAAGCAGGGGAGGAGCAGATCGAGCGAGAGCTTGATTGGGAGGCGGCTGGTTGGCTAGATTCATGAACGAGGAGGTTGGTGGATCGAGGGGAGTAGGTTGTGGCTGCGAGTGGATCGGGGAAGATCCCGAGGAAGAAGAGGACTGGCGGCGGCGGGTGAGGAGATTTTGTGGAAGGGACAAGTCCCTAGGATCTAGGGTTAGATTGATATTTATATCAGATGAACTAAGGTTAGGGGATATCACAACCCTATGATCGTAATCGGACGGCTAAGAAAATATAGGTTAGGAAGTCCAATTAAGAAAACGGAGATGTTTTATAGATGTTTGGGGATGATCCGGACCCATCAGTCATGACTGCTCGGGTCGGGTTTGGGACAGCTTCAGACACGCACTCGAGGGGATCGATGCACTATGCAAGGAGGGGTCACGTGGTTAGGAGGGGTTTCGGGGCCCTCCGATCACAACCAGACGGCTCCGGGCGTGGGGAGGGTTAGTTTGGGCCTGGCGGTTGGCATTGGACTGTGTTGATGTTCTAGGGAGGAAAGAGAGGGAAAGCCTGGCAACAGTTTTCGAAGACCGAAAACATCAGACGTTTTGACCGACTATAATGCCGCTATAGTTACCCGTTGGGGCATCAAACGGACTCCGAATGCGATCAAATTTGGTAGGCGGTATACTGACAACATAGCAACACCGCATGCCAACTTTCATCCCATTCCGAGAATATTTTCTAGCCACTTATAAAATAATATTTCGGAGGTGCTGCGGGCATGTGCAAGTGTGACTGGGCACGGAACAGACAACGGACGGAACTGGGGGAACCCGGACGGATGCAAGTTTTGAAAACATGATGATGCAATGCACATGATGACATGGCAAGATCCAGCAAACAAACGAATGACAAGGCAACAACAATGAATAACTGGAATACACCTGGCGCAATGGTCTCGGGGCGTTACAATTCAACTGCTCTTCCTATGCATCAGCCATTTGAATTGGTGATGGAGAAATCTGGAGTGAAAACAAGGTCTTCAGAGCAGACAATGCTACCTGCTGAAGCAGATATCTTGCTGGTTACAGATAGCTCTTTAGAGGACGATTCAGAGGAAGATGACCAGTCCTATTATCCCCCTGAGGTGTATGCTCAAACTTGGTAGGTTTATATTACTCATATCATGCATATGGTGTATTGCAATGCTTTGTTTTTACATCATATACACGATATTGAATGCCATCTCCTTAGTTGACACATCATATATGTGATTGCCCTCTACTCACTTCGTTAATATATAAATCATATATTTGAATTATATCATGCCATGATGTTTACATAGACAGCATGTATCTAAATTATGGCATGCCAACCCCTTTTCTAAAGATATAATATAGTTATATCATCTCATCATGTTCACATAATTATCATATTTTGAATTATGTCATTCTATCCGTGAATTATATCATGCCATCATGTTTCCATAGAAGGCATGTTTGTGATTTATGGCATGCCAACCACTTTAATAGACACATTGTACAGTTATATCATGTCATCATGTTTACATAGTCATCATATTTTGAAGTATGTCATTCTATCCTGTTTAGTTAGCCATCATACATGTGAAATCATGTCATGCTATCCTGTTTAATTAGCCATCATATATGTGAAATTTTGTCCTGCTATTCTATTTGGTTAGACAACATAAATGTGAATTATTTCATGCCCTATTTTCTTCCCTACTATCAATTGCACCTGTCTATCTTACAATGTTTGTACATTCAATTACTTTTCTTGTTTATCAACCATTTCAATTGGAGGGGGTGATGGCAGTATCTGTGGGAGTAAAAACACGATCTTCAGAAAAGATCGTGCTACCTGTCGATGGAGATAGAACCACAGTTGTACTTTCCCAAGAACCAGCCCCACCACACATAACCCAGACTCACGCATATTGTACCCCTACCCAGCTGGACAGAGAACCAGCTACACCCCTTCTAATCCCAACCCCAGCAGATAGTAACCCAGTTCCCGTTGACACAGCACTGTCTCCACCACAGAGCACCCAAACACGAGCAGTTAGTAAGGCAACTGCAATGCCCAAAGCACGAGGACCACCACTCCAAACCCCAAGTCAACGCTTAAAGTAGAAGAAGAATTGTTCTCAGGTCAGGTTCCGTAGCTATGGTTCATACTACTTTTCTCTTGCATCACTGTATTTACTCATACCAACTAATTTCAAGTTTGAAGGATGCAATTGAAACTCCAATGGCGCAACAGGTATGTTTTAAACCTGTTTCTTTAACGTGTTTGCTGTTGTAACTTGCTCTATGTTGACTTCAGTTTCAATTGAATAAACAAATATGTTCTCATGCCATGCACATTACAAGTGTTGTTATTGATGTGTAGTTTCCCACACTTATATTCTGTCTATGCTGCTTTGTCTTAAATAGATATGATTCGAACTGTATCTATCTTGATTTGGCAACATAAACTAGAATGATATAAACCATACAGTGACCATACTACATAGATATATGTTTGTTCATGTTGTTATCCTGTCCACCTTACTACTGAACTGGTTTACCCAAATGAGTTTCATATACTACATTGTAAACGTGTGATGTGTTTGTTTGTTTCTCTTTTAGAACGCGGATAAAATATTGGAGAAGAGTACCCCGTTATGCAATGGTAAAGGAAGTAATGCAGATGGGGTTCAAGATAGTGAGACATCCCTGTTGGTCTCTGAGAAAGCTGATAAAAACTATATTGTAGACACTAAGACAACCCCAAAGTCCTGTCTTGATGTAGTGTTCGAGTTATTGGCTACTACTGCTGGCACCAGCTCTTCGAACTCGCTACCTGAATCAGTTCGGCTTCTTGAGTCTCAACTTCAAGTTGAAAGACATCGATCAGATGTTATGCGATAGGAAGCCGAAGGACTGAGGAAGTCCCTGAAAAATTCAGATGCATACTTTCTGGTGCAACAACAAGTGCTGGAGGATTTAAGCGCCAAACAAGAGAAAGTTAATAAGCTTGCTAAGCATCTTGCCAGCATTATGGGTACCCAGGATATTGTTTCTTGAGCTCTTCTAAAGTGGTTTCAGTTATGGACTTGTTTTACTGTGGCGTTTATATGCTGCATTGTTCCCTATATTTGCACTGGTGGCGAACTTTGATGCCAAGTGGATGTAATATGTGTAATAGCCGTGATAGCCTAGCGTAAGTTGCTTGCTTATTTATTTCCTTATTTTCTTGTTTATTTGTTTTCTTGTAGTCAGTGCAGTTCTTTTTCTGCGGTTTGCTAGTGGCCGCAATAACCTATTTTTTAAAACTAGGCCACATTAACCATGGCCTACATATTTACTGTAGTTAACATGGGCCTCCTACGGGCCGTAGAAACAATGGGCCTTCTAAGGGCCGTAGAAACAATGGGCGTTCTACGGGGCGTAGAAACACTGGGCCTTATACGGGCCATAGACACAATGGGCCTTCTACATGTCGTATCATCAATGGGCCTTCTACGCGTTGTATGATAGGTTGGCCAAACATGGGCCAATAACAGACCACATTATGGCTGTAAATGGGCTAGAGTTGAAATCGTCCGTTCATGGGCCGACCATAACGGGTCGTCGTTAATCAGACGCATTTGATGACACTATGAAAATGGTCCAATGTATTAACGGGCCACAAACGGGCCGACTATAACCACGAGCTGAATTTGGCCCACAAGCAGAAAATGATAGTAATGGGCCGAAAGTAAACGAATGCTGGAAATGAGCCCAAGAATAAATTGGCCCCGAGAAGGACGAAAGATAACATGGGCTGGAAACGGCCCAACGAAATAATGGGCCGTTAATGGGTATAAAGTGATACATTGTTCATTACGGGCCAGTTTTACCACGGACCGTTAATGGGTATAAAGTGATACATTGTTCATTACGGGCCAGTTTTACCACGGGCCGTTAATGGGCCGAGGGTTACTAAGGGCCTCATATGGGCCGAAAGACATCATGGGCCATACATGGGCCGAAAGTTAAAATAGGCTGGGATTATATTGGACGGCCTAGATGACGCTACTAGGCCTAATTCGGATAGGCCGTAAACGGGCCCTGGGTTAGCGGGCTGTAAATGGGCTATATGCGAACAGGCTGTTAACAGGCTTGCCGTGGGCCGGCCTGCCACCTTTTGACCAAGTCAAATGGGCTGGACTTTTCATAGGAATGGGCCTCTGTTGGGCCGTGCCACGTGTCGAGGTATCATAGGCACTTTGGGTCCAATGAGTGGATGACATCTGTCCCAACGGTGAGCTGACACGTGTTTTCTCCAGCCAATGATGATTTTACACGTGGAAAAGCCCTATTGGTCTGGGCTGTTAACGGGTTATCGGATCCAACCGGACCCGATAGCTTAACGGCGCTCCGTTACGGTGGATGCCACGTGTCGGTCACCCTTCACGAAAGCACTTCTGTGACACGTGATTTATCGTCACGGAAGTGGACACTTCCGTGATGATAATTTTGGTAATGTCATGGAACACTTCTACGATAGCACAAGTATGACTATCTTGATTCTGTCATAAAATTGTCATGGATGTACATGCATGACAGAAAACATGACCTACTGTGACAAACACATATCATCACGAAAGTGTATTTTTTGTAGTGATGTGATGTATGTCAGAGAGTTAAGGCAGAACACCAGAAGCTAGGAGGATTTCTTCAGCCTTTGTCGAAACCCAAATGGAAGTTGGGTAAGCTTGGCATGGATTTCATCACTAGGTTACCCAGGACACGATCAGGATATGATTCCATTTGGGTAGTAGTTGATCGCTTGACCAAAGTGGCTCACTTTATCCCCATGAAAACCACTTATACGAGCGCGAGTTGGCCAAGATATATATGACCAAGATCGTATGTCTGCATGGAGTTTCGAGGACCATCGTATCAGATAGAGGAACACAGTTTAGCTCAAAGTTTTGGAATCAATTACACCAGACTTAGGGTACCAGGCCAGAGTTTAGTACAACCTTTCATCCACAGACAGATGGATAGACTGAGAGAGTCAATTAGATTATGGAAGACGTGTTGAGAGCTTGTGCGCTATATTATGGATCTTGTTGGGATGATAATTTTCCTTACGCAGATTTCTCATACAACAACAGCTACCAAGCCATTTTGAAGATGGCCCCTTTTGAAGCCTTGTATGGAAGGAGGTGTAGGACACCATTGTTGTGGGATGAAGTTGGAGACCAACAAATGTTTGGACCAGGTTTAATCAGAGAGTCTGAAGAGAAGTTTAAGTTGATTCGTGATAGACTGAAGGTAGATCAGTCTAGGCAGAAGACTTATGCTGACACTAAATGCAAAGAGGTAGCCTATGAAGTCGGAGACAGAGCCTATCTCCGTGTATCACCACTTCGAGGAGTAAACGATTTGGAGTCAAAGGAAAGCTAGCCCCACGATTTGTAGGACCATACTGAGTTGTGGAACGTATGGGAGAAGTTGCCTACAAATTGGAGTTACCCGAAGGTTTGTCAGGAGTTCATGATGTGTTTTACGTTTCCCAGTTGAAGAAGTACCATGCAGATATGGTCGATATTCCTCCGAGAGATACAGTGCCCCTGAAAGCAATTCAGTTGGAGAGTGACCGATCCTACAATGAGAAACCCGTCAAGATTCTCGAGTTCGCCAACCGAGTTACACGCAGCATGATCGTCAAGTTTTGCAAAGTTCAGTGGAGCCACCATACCAAGGAAGAAGCCACTTGGGAGCAAGAAGAAGACCTACGGAAAGACCATCCACAACTTTTGCCTAGCCAACCCGAATCTCGAGGGAGAGATCCATCTTAAGGGGGGTAGGTTTGTAACATCCCAATTTTCAATTTGGATGTTAATCATTAGGTCATCATATGCATCCATGATTTTTGCATTTTGAATTTGCTTTATTTGGACATTTTGATCCTAGAGACCTGAAGCAACTCAAGGATCATTTGAGGGAGTTGGAGGTTTCATAAAATCCATTTTTTAAATTTTCAAAATTGGTAATTTCGATCAAAGTGATTTTTATTTGAAATTATTTTTCCAATTATTTCAAAGTAAATAAAATAATGAGAGAAGATAATATGACTTCTTCAAAATAGCGAGGAAATAATGGAAATTTAATTTTGAATAAAAATATATATTATTTGAATTTTATTTGAGTTTTTATTCAGTTAAATTAGGGGAAAATATGCATTTTAAAAAATTGCATTTAGCCCAGAAAAATGTTCACTTTCACCTAAATATTAGGAGAGGACCGCGAAAATCATTTTTGGGATTTTAGGATTTTTATTTTATTTACGATTTTTTTCTCTATGGCAAATTTATTTCCAAAAAAATCTAGCGCGCCGACTGGGTTGACCCAGCCGAAGCCAGGCCAAGGCCCAGCCCCGCCGACCACCTTCCCCCGCGCGCCGCCCGTGTCCTTGTCGGACTCCGGCTAGGAGTCCGGGTCGGAGCCGCCGCCGCCGACCTCCTCCCCAAGTCGGCCAACCCCCCTTCCTTTATAAACGACCCCGCCGCCCCCACCTCCTCCCAAGTTGCCGCCGCCCCGATCCACCATCGCCTGCACGGCGCCGCCGCTCGCCGCTGCCGCGCTGCCGTCGCCGCCGCCGCACCACCCCGTCGCCGACCCACGTCGCCGGAACCCCACCGGAGTTTGCCGCCACCACCGGTTTTTTTTCGAACCAGTATAAACCGTTAGAACCCGCCCTGGTTTTTATTTAGTTCGGTTTTATTTTTTACATCGGTTTATTTATTAGGTTAAGTTAATTAGTGAGCGTTCACCCGATTAGTTCTGTTAACGAACAATTTCGTTCATTAGTCTCTGTTAGTGGGCGTTCCTTCGATAGAGTTTTCTTTTTCAGATAATTTTCGACCAGGGACCTATCCGTGATTAGTTTTCTTACAGAATAGTCCCTCATCTTTAAACCCTCACTACTTTTTGCCTGTTTATCCAAATCCAATGAAACCAACGCCAAAATCTGCGTCTTGATTCCCTCTGTCCAGATAAACAACTTGAACATGATTTTAAAATTTTAAAATTTGGTTTCAAGCAGATTTGAATTTGAACTTCTTTAACTGTAGTTTGTGTTTCGTAACTCCGATTTGATTGATTCTTTTTGCAAATCAAAGCTCTTCACTTGAACTTTCTATTTAGATCTTTTCTTTTGGTTTCACCTTTGCATTTTATTCTTGAGTTCTTATGTATGCTATTGTCTATTCACAATAGAGTTTTCGGAGTGCGAGGCTTGCTACTACGGATCTCTAGGGTTTTTCGATCGTCAGCAAGGCAAGTAACACTTCGATAATATCCCTTTATTACCCAGTTTTTATGCATTGGTTTCAACCCTAAAAACATTGCACAAGTAGGATTTGATAACATGTGGGTGTGGGAAGTAGTTGATGAGGTAGGAACCTATTGTCTTATATCAAACCCCGGGTATTATACGTTATGCTTATACTACATTGCTATGCTTGTAGACGTGGATTGGTATGTGAGATTCATGAAAGATGTGAGAGTTATATTTTAACTACGGGAAACTTAAGGTGGCTACTTTAATACACATCTGGGTGGATTGGTTGTGGGCACCTGGGGAATCTAGTGTTGTCCTAGGATATCCCGGAGTACCCGTGTGATAATCCTAAGGTCCGCCACCCAGGCTCAAAGGGAACTGAGATATTTCATGCTAGAAACTTCCGTGTGCAGCCACTAGCTATTATGGGCTCTGGCATAGTTGAGTAAGTTGTGGGAATCCTTTCCATGATGGGCTAGCAGATGTAGGGGATTGTAGGTGTACCGGCATATCTATCAGTTAAGGGGACCTCTTCGGAAAGACTATGTCTCGATCATCCATTTCTCAATCATCATGCAGTGCAAGAAATCCAATGGAGGAGATCGAGTCTTGTGGGGAAAAGTGCACAAACCTCTGCAGAGTGTATAACTAATCATGGTTAATCGTGTCCCCGGTGTAGGATCGAAAGTATGTCTAGAGGGGGGGTGATTAGACTACTTGAAAAATTAAAAATCTATCCTTTTCCCAATTTTAGTCTTTGGCAGATTTTAGCTATCTTAGCACAAGTCAAGCAATCTTAACACAATTCAAGCAAGCATGCAAAGAGTCTATGAGCAGCGGAAAGTAAAGCATGCAACTTGCAAGAATTTAAAGGGAAGGGTTTGGAGAATTCAAACGCAATTGGAGACACTGATGTTTTTTGTCGTGGTTCCGATAGGTGGTGCTATCGTACATCCACGTTGATGGAGACTTCAACCCACGAAGGGTAACGGTTGCGCGAGTCCACGGAGGGCTCCACCTACGAAGGGTCCACGAAGAAGCAACCTTGTCTATCCCATCATGGCCATCGCCCACGAAGGACTTGCCTCACTAGCTGTAGATCTTCTTGCCCTTACAAACTCCTTGGTTCAACTCCACAATCTTGTCGGAGGCTCCCAAGTGACACCTAGCCAATCTAGGTGACACCACTCTCCAAGAAGTAACAAATGGTGTGTTGATGATGAACTCCTTGCTATTTTGCTTCAAATGATAGTCTCCCCAACACTCAACTCTCTCTCATAGGATATGGATTTGGTGGAAAGAAGATTTGAGTGGAAAGCAACTTGGGGAAGGCTAGAGATCAAGATTCATATGGTGGGAATGGAATATCTTGGCCTCAACACATGAGTAGGTGGTTCTCTCTCAGAAAATGTGTATTGGAAGTGTAGGTATGTTCTGATGGCTCTCTCCACGAATGAAGAGTGGGTGGAGGGGTATATATAGCCTCCACACAAAAACTAACCGTTACACACAATTTACCAATCTCGGTGCGAACGAATTGAGAAACTCGGTCGGACCGATTTAGCAAACCTAGTGACCGTTAGGATTTTCGATGGGACTGAGATGCAACTCGGTAGGACCGATATGGTTAGGGTTAGGGCATAACGTAATCTCAGTGTGACCGATTACACAAACTCGGTGGGACCGATTTTGGTAATAAGCTAACCAGAGAGTTGGTCAGGTAAACTCGGTGGGACTGATTTTCTCATTTCGGTGGGACCGAAATGTTACACAAGGGAAACACAGAGTTTACATTGCAATCTCGGTGGGACCGACCGCTCATCTCAGTAGGACCGAAACATTACGAAGGGAAACAGAGAGATTACAACCCCATCTCGGTGGGACCGAGATCCCTATCAGTGAGACCAATTTGCCTAGCTAGGGTTTGTGGCAGTGGCTATGACTTCTGAACTCGGTGGCGCCGGATAGAAAGAATCGGTGGGGCCGAGTTTGACTTTTGGTTTAGGTCATATGTGGATGTGGGAAGGTAGTTGAGGGTTTTGGAGCATATCACTAAGCACTATGAAGCAAGAACCTCATCAAGCAAAACCTCATCCCTCCTTGATAGTATTGGCTTTTCCTATAGACTCAATGTGATCTTGGATCACTAAAATATAAAATGTAGAGTCTTGAGCTTTGAGCTTGAGCCAATCTTTTTGTCCTTAGTATCTTGAGGGGTCCACTTTCCTCATCCATGCCATGCCATTCATTGAGCTTTTCTTGAAATATTAATCTTGGAATAATGTTAGCTCAATGAGCTATATGTTGTTAGGAATTACCAAAACCACCTAGGGATAGTTGCACTTTCAATCTCCCCCTTTTTGGTAATTGATGACAACATATAGATCAAAGCTTCAACGAATGATAATAAGAGTGAAAAACATCGTCGCTTTGAGAAGTATGTGAAAAGCAAGAGCTCCCCTAAATTTGTGCATAGTTTTTGATTTGCTTTGGACTGCAAATGCACAGAGAGTTAGGCTCATGGGTTACTCTTCCATGTCACATACATCTTGGTGGAGCGCTCAAAATGATAATAATTAAATACATGCACTCATCACCAAGCAAACTGAATGATCATACAGGGATAAAGTGATAACGTCATCCAACAAGCATTAATGTAGCATATGATCAAACACACATGATCATCCAAGTATCACATAGACAGAAAGTATCTCAATCAAGCAAATAAAGTTCAACCACCAAAGCAAGAGAGAATAAAAAGCAACGCTCTCTCTCGAAGCCTATGATCTATACATTTTTCTCCACCTTTGGCAACAAGTTACCAAAAAGTTCATAGAAAATGCATAGCACTAAATTGTCTCTCAGGCTTGGTCTTCAGGTGTTGGTGTCCGGAGAACTCCAAGAACAAAGACTTCAGTCGATGTAGATGGAGCTATTGGAGTAGGTGCTGGAGCTGGTGGCACTGAAGCTATAGCTGGTGCAGATGAAGTGGTTCCGGTGTCTGTTACTGGCACTGCAGTTGACCTCTGAGCTCTAGGCACTCTGGCAAATGCCTCGGTAGTTGTCTTGCCCTTCCTCTCCTGCATATCATCCTGAAGTTGCTCCACAACAGACTGGATCTCAGTTACCTTCACATCCATGTCATAGAACTTCTACTCCATGATCCTTTCCAAGCTCTCCTGGTTTTGAGTCAGGGTGGCCAGCCCTTTCTCAATCCTTAGAGTGGATGCAATCAAGTAGCCAAGCTGATCTTGCTTCCTCTTCAGAAGATACTGAGATGCCTCTTCCATGGTTGGCATCTTTGCAGCTTTCTCAGCCTTTGCCTTCTCCCTCTTTGCTTGAGCTTGCACAGAAGATGGTTCATTCTCATTCATAACCACTTGGTTGTCCTCAAAGTCTAGATAGATAGGCATGTGCTCCTTGTCCAACAAGTATGTGCCAGTGCCCATCTTGGAGTTAATCAACTACTGTATCTATGGGGCATACCCACAGCTTCTCTTTTGGTCAGCAGTTGTCCTCTTGATAGTTTCAACTATAAGACTCATGACCTTGAACTTTTGTGGCACATCAAATATATGTAGCAGATTGATGGAGTGGACTTTGATCATTATGTGATCACCAGAATTGGGCAGAAGAGTGTGCCTGAGGATCCAATTGATAGTAGGCAGTCCTGACAGCAGGTGTTTCACTGATCCAAATTGGTGAGTCTCAAGATCTGCATCAGGAATCTCCTTGTACATGCTACCCATGGAGTTGTGATCCTTATTCTTCTTGGCATAGACATCCAAGTCATCTTCATTCTTCAGAGGAGCATTGATCAATTGAGCCCATTCTGCTACTATTGACTGGTATCTAGTGCCTTCTAACATCCAGACTATCTTGCCATCTGGGTAAAAGTGAGTTGTGGAGTAGAACTGCATGATAAGCTCATCATTCCACTTTGTGAGCTTCTGAGCCACGAACTCATCAACTCCACAAGCCTTGAAACTGTAATATACTCCTGGATAGTGTTCTTCATTCTCCTTGATGTACTCCCAGTTGACCCATCTCATGTCACATAGTATTGGTTTCTTATCAAGCAACACTGACTCATAGAAATCATGTTGTTCTTTGGTATGGAGCCTGTAGTCCACAGCAGTTCTCCTCCTAGTGGCATATGGATCTGACTCTCTCCATAGCATCAATCCTGAGTCCTTCCTGATCTTCATGTTTTTTGCTACAGGATGAGCATCATTATGATCTGAAATTTTTGGTTTTAACTTCCTCAAAACATGTGTCTCATCATCTTCTTCTTCAGCAATAGTTTCAGGCATTGGGGCCTTGTTTCTCAGCAGCTGGAATGTTCCTGGTACTCCTCTTTGGTGCAGTTTTGGGTTTTGGAGCAGCTGGCTTGGGAGCTTCTTTGGGATTAGATGAAGCAGCCCCTGATCTTATGTCATCTCCCATAAGTTTCTGTGCCTTAGGTGCTGGTGCAGCATCTTCTTCCTCTTCCTCTTCAGAGTCTCTCATCATAGATGGCTTTCCAATTACTCTGGCCATGGTCTTCTTGACCCTCTCTTTCCTCTTCTTCCCTTCTACAGCAGCCTCTTTGGGTTCAAATTCCAAATGTACTTGAGTAGAGGCTCTGGCTTTAGACATGGGAATTCTCTTTGCAGGCACTTTGGTCTTCATACCAGGCTTAGTGGCAGCAGCTGTGCCATACTCCTTCTTGAGCACCTTCTTCCTGGAAGTGGCCTCATCCTCAACTGCCACATAGTCTTCATCCTCAGATTCAGAAGTTTTCTTCTTTCTGGCCCTGGTGGCAGCTTTTGGCAAGTTGATGGGTGTGCTCCTGCTTCCATCATCTGAGCTGCTAGAGGGACTAGTGCCCTCACTCATGTGAACCTGCTGCTCTTCCATGTTCTGACTGTCACTTTGATCAGACATAATGCAATCTTTGACAACTGACCCTGTGAATAGATTATAGATGAGGTAGAGTGGATGAGCATCACAAAATATAGAGGTTTTTGCAAAGAATGAATCAAAAACTTAGTTTTAGTTTTCCTCAGAAAGCATTTCGGATCAATCGATTTGTAAACTCGGTGATACCAAAGCAGATGTTGGAACCTAAACTAGTGAACTCGGTCAGACCGAGTCATAGTTCGGTGGCACCGAGACTGCTAGGGTTTCACAAAGTCCAGAACTCGGTCACACCGATTTGCAATTCTCGGTCAGACCGAGAATCACATGTGCAATGGCCTGAGCCGAATCGGTGGTACCGAGTTCCACAACTCGGTTAGTCCGAGATGGTTTTGGCAGAAACCTAACCCTAAATTTTCAAATCATCTCTAATCTACGAAGTGTTTTTGACTTGATAAGATAGTTTCAATCGTGGCAAGATTCATGGCGAACGCAATGTGCTAGGAATCAGATAAGGATATCACAGTGATCAAGTTCATACCCTAGTTCGGCGATGAACTCGCTATGGCGGCAATGGCGGGGATGATTCCCGTTGACGGCGGCGGAGACCAGCGGTAGGAGGCCACTGGCAACGAGGAGGACGATCCCGAGACCCTGGAGGCAAAGCGGGCAAAGCGCAGGCGAAAGAGTTCGGAGAAAATTTCCAAAATTCTGCCTGTGGGTATATATAGCCCGACCCTGTCTGTGTGACCGAGTGGAACAGCTCGGTGGCACCGAGATGCATAACTGCAAGCAGTTACTGCAACTCAGTCTGACCAAAAAGTTCCAATTGGACGCACCGAGATTGAAAACCTAGATTGACTTAGTGATCTCGGTATGACCGAAATAGGTGAATCAGTCAGACCGAAACACACAAAGAAATTTTGGAAGTTTAAGTCTATGACGAATCGGGGACTCCGAGTGCTCCTCACACAGAGTGGTTCGAATCTGACTTGATCAAATTTTGTGATGTAGCATGAATAAGTTTGAGACGATAAAAGCATAGATAGCTAGAGAAGGTTCTTAGGCATTCTTGTCCATCCACTTGGCAAGAGAAAAAGAAACCAATCAATCAAAACAACAAGTGGATGTGCTTGAATGAGTAAATTATGCAACCAACATGCTCACACAATAAAATGGCAATTGAAATATGTGGAAAAGCATGCACAACCAATTCTAGCATCTATCAAGCAATTGGCGATGACTAGGTCATCTATATATGAGTATATTGACTTAGGAGTCAAATGAGAACATTTGATCATAGGTCATACTCATCGTTTAAGCATAAGTGGGGTTACCACTTTTACATAAAGCGTTGTTGTTTTCACACCATTAGAGTTGCTTTAGCTCAATTGTTAGAGTAAAGCTCCCCCTATATGTGAGATCCCCCCTAAGAGGGATGAAGTAACCTTGGGTTTTGTCGACGATGACTTCATGTAGATGTTAAAGATGTGGATGCTCAATGTTGATGTAGATCATTTGGAGCTATCCTTTGGAGTGAGTTGCACTTTCAATACCTACACGGGTTAGTACCACAAGGAAGAAACAAGGATATCCATAGACATATAGTGATGCACACACAAGATGATGTCTATGAAAGCTTTAGGTTAACTTGTCCCTTGTCTTACCAACAAGAGAGTTTGTGACTCCTTGAACTAGTGCAAGATGTGGAAGTTGATTGCACTTGTTCTTGCCAAAATGATAAGAGTGGAGTATGTTGGCGGAGTCACCCTCAAGAACTGTCTAGTTCTTCTTCTTCGGGATCCACACCATCTTGATGGGAATCCTCAGAGTTGTAGTTGTACTTGATGAAGTGGAACTTGATGTAGTCTTGGGAATCCACTTGACCAAGGCCTTAGGAGCTTCTTCAAATGCATCAATTTCCTCTTGAAGCTTGTCCTTGCCTTTTTGCTTGTGGTCTTGTGGTGGAAGATCATCTTGAGCTTGTGTCCCTTTGAAAGAAGTAGGATCATACTTCTCTTGTTGAGGAACAAACTTCGTCTTGGGGTATTGATATTCTTCCCACTCAACTCCATTGGCATTGAACTTTCGTTCAAAACCAACACCTTGGTTCTTCCGATGCCTTCCTTGCTTGCGTACAATTTCCTCGAATTGCTTACTCCCGGCAAGGCTCTTTCTAAACACCTTTCTCTATAATTCCCTTCAATAAGCTATTTTCTTGCTCAAGTGTAACTTGGCTAAGAGAATCATTAGTGGAATCAAGAGAACTACTAGAAGCAACAACATTGGATTTAGCATGATTATTCTTACTACTAGAGGAAGAATCTTTCTTGTTCTTGTTACTAGACTTGACTTAAGGCATGTAAGTGGATAAGAGTAAACGCTTGGCAATGTAAGAAGAACTTTTATTGCGAAGATCATCATTGATTGCCTTTAAGAGCTCATGCTCTTGCTCAAGGTTGAGTTTTTCAAAACGTAATTTCTCATGAGTCCCTAAAAGTTCTCGATGATCTCCTAAGATAGTTTCATGAGCTAACTTAAGAGTGTTTAGTTCTTTAGTTAGAGACTCAATCTTCTCCTTATCATTGTCATTCGTTTCATCTTGATTAGCATGATTAATTGATGTTTCATCATAGTATTCATCACTAGAGTTGTCAACAAGTAAATCATCATCACCTAACAAGTCATCTTCATCACTATTGAAATCAACATACTCGGGGTGTGATACCTTTGGACCTTTGGCCATGAAGCATCTTCCAATTCCTTCATTTAGTGAATCAAATATGTCGTAGGAGTTGGTTGACACAAGTGCTAGAGCGGCAACACCTTCATCTCACTACTACAAAAACAGCTATAGCCAATATGGACACTAATGGTGCACTGTACATGTGGTGCGCCATTACTAAATACTAATGGCGCACCATGTGTTGGTGCGCCATTAGTGTGCAAATACTAATGGCGCACCACACCCACAGTGCGCCATTAGTAAAAAAATTGATTTTTTTCAAAACTACTAATGGCGCACCGCGGGAGTGGTGCGCCATTACTAGTTGAACTAGTAATGGCGCACCATGCCACGGTGCACCATTAGTAACTTGGCCACCACTTCCACCGAATGCACCCCCCCCCCCGTGGACCGCCTTTTCAGTTAAAAAATGATGGAAATGTCAAAAAAATAAAATAAAATAAGTTTCCCATGTGATATGTGGTCTAGTTGTTGTGAAAATTTACAAATATGAATTTTGACTTTATTTGCGAAATCTCTCGAGAATTTGTAAAATGGGCATAACTTTTGCATACGAACTCGGATGAAAAAGTTTTTATATGAAAAAATCATCTACTCGAAAAGTTACACCCGAATTTAACCAGGGGAACCCCATTAAAAAATTTCAAAATCCTCAAAAACCTAACAAAAAAAAGATACGGGGCTTTTAAGATCTGGAGAGGCAAAAAAATTCAAAAAATTCAAACTTACTAATGGCGCACCTGCCCATGGTGCGCCATTACTATCTTCCCGCCTTCAAAATTCAAAATAAGTCAAAAAAATAAAATAAAAAGTTACTAATGGCGCACCTGCCCATGGTGCGCCATTAGTATCTTCTCGCCTTCAAAATTCAAAATAAATCAAAAAAATAAAAAAAGTTAGTAATGGCACACCTGCCCGCGGTGCGCCATTACTATGCCGTATATATGGCTGGGTGTGGTCCTCTCCTCCTTACCTCTTCATTCTTCTCCTCCACTCCACCTCTCCTCCACTCCATCTCCTCCTCTCCTCCACTCCATCTTCCCTTCTCTCCTCCACCATACTACCCTCCTCCTCCTCCTCTCCGGCGACCTCCTTCTCCTCTCCGGTGACCACCTCCTCCTCTCCGGCGACCTCCTCCTCCTCTCCGGTGACCCCCTCCTCCCTCCTCTCCTCCCCTCCCCTCCCCT
>NC_041390.1:168811333-168843592 GCF_002162155.2 Triticum dicoccoides | reverse complement strand
GGTTTCTCCTTTCGATCCTCTCCGATTCTCTAGTGAACTCCTCTCCGGCGACCTCCTCCTCCTCTTCGGCGATGTAGGAGAGCGCCTCTCCGGTGACCTCCTCCTCCTCTCCGGCGAACTCCTCTCCGGCAAAAGAACGCACAAGATCCAAAAACAAGAACAAAATTTGAAATAATATCGTGCCAAAAAATGAGCAAAAAAACGAGCAAAAATGGGCAAAAAAATCACGATCCAGATCCAAATTCAAAATTCAAAAATAGCAATGGCGCACGGTGGGGGTTAGACGGTGCGCCACTACTATTTTCCCGCCTTCAAAATTCAAAAATACTAATGGCGCACCGTGGCCTATACTAATGGTGCACCAGTGGCCTATACTAATGGCGCACCGTGGCCTATACTAATGGCGCACCAGTGGTGCGCCATTAGTAAAAAATACTAGTGGCGTGATACTAATGGCGCACCAGTGATGCGCCATTAGTAGGCAAAACTGGTGCGCCATTAGTACCCCTTTTCCTAGTAGTGTCTTGAGTGTATTCGGAGTCGGGGTGATAGCTTCTCTCGGAGTGGTTGTCGGAGTCGGAGCCGGATACCCATTCACCAACATGATCTTGATGTCTTCCTTTTGTGTAGCTCCTTGATGACTTGTCCTTTCTTTCAGAATCCTTGTTTCTTCGTGAGGGTCTTCATTCATAACGATCATCTCTACTCCTTATTTCTCTAGGTGGTGATTCTTCTCTTCTACTTCTTATTTTTTGAGAATCTTCTCTTCTTTTGTGGGGTACAGTACACCCATTGGAATAGTGTCCGGGTCTTCCACAATTGTAACAATTTCGCTCTCGACTAAAAGATCTTTTGTCATTGTAGAACCTTGACTTGGAGCTTCTCTCTTTGCTTATACTCTTGTAGAATTTGTTCAAGTTCTTCACCATTAAGCTCAATTCTTCATTGAAGGTTTGTTTCTCACTTGATGTGGGGGCTTAACATGAGGCTTTGTAAGCACCACTTGATTTGTTGTGAAGTTCCTCCTTATCCTTGAGTGACATCTCATGAGCAACTATTCTTCCCATGACTTCCGTTGGCTTGATATCTTTGCAATTGGGCACCATTTGAATCAATGTGCACACGGTATCATATTTTCCATCCAAGGCTCTTAGGATCTTCTTGATGATGAATCTGTCGGTCATCTCTTCACTTCCTAAGCCGGCAATCTCATTTGTGATAATAGCAAGCCTAGAGTACATTTCAGCGATACCTTCAGCATCCTTCATTTTGAACTTGTCAAGTTGACTTTGAAGCACATCCAACTTGGATTCCTTGACGGAGTCGGTACCTTCATGCATGTCAATCAAAGTATCCCAAATTTCCTTCGTATTCTCAAGACGGCTGATTTTGTTGAATTCTTCGGGGAATAATCCGTTGAAGAGGATATCACAAGCTTGAGCGTTGTATTGCAGCATTTTCAACTCTTCCGTGGTGGCTTCACGATTCGGTTCTCTCCCATCCAAGAATTCACCCTGCAAGCCAATATACACAATAACCCAAATGGCGGGGTTATGTCCAAGAATATGCATTTTCATCTTATGCTTCCAACTAGCAAAATTAGTACCATCAAAGTAAGGACCTCTACGGTGATAATTTCCCTCGCTAGACGCCATACTCTCCTAGGTTGTGAAACCAAGGCTATGACCACCAAGAGCTATGGAAATCAAAGCAAATGGAGACCAAAGCACTGATACCACTTGTAGGATCGAAAGTATGTCTAGAGGGGGTGATTAGACTACTTGACAAATTAAAAATCTATCCTTTTCCCAATTTTAGTCTTTGGCAGATTTTAGCTATCTTAGCACAAGTCATGAAATCTTAACACAATTCAAGCATGCATGCAAAGAGTCTATGAGCAGCGCAAAGTAAAGCATGCAACTTGCAAGAATGTAAAGGGAAGGGTTTGGAGAATTCAAACGCAATTGGAGACACGGATGTTTTTGTCGTGGTTCCGATAGGTGGTGCTATCGTACATCCACGTTGATGGAGACTTCAACCCACGAAGGGTAAAGGTTGCGCGAGTCCACGGAGGGCTCCACCCACGAAGGGTCCAGGAAGAAGCAACCTTGTCTATCCCATCATGGCTATCGCCCACGAAGGACTTGCCTCACTAGCGGTAGATCTTCACGAAGTAGGCGATCTCCTTGCCCTTACAAACTCCATGGTTCAACTCCACAATCTTGTCGGAGGCTCCCAAGTGACACCTAGCCAATCTAGGAGACACCACTCTCCAAGAAGTAACAAATGGCGTGTTGATGATGAACTCCTTGCTCTTGTGCTTCAAATGATAGTCTCCCCAACACTCAACTCTCTCTCACAGGATATGGATTTGGTGGAAAGAAGATTTGAGTGGAAAACAACTTGGGGAAGGCTAGAGATCAAGATTCATATGGTGGGAATGGAATATCTTCGCCTCAACACATGAGTAGGTGGTTCTCTCTCAGAAAATGTGTATTGGAAGTGTAGGTATGTTCTGATGGCTCTCTCCACGAATGAAGAGTGGGTGGAGGGGTATATATAGCCTCCACACAAAAACTAACCATTACACACAATTTACCAATCTCGGTGAGACCGAATTGAGAAACTCGGTCGGACCGATTTAGCAAACCTAGTGACCGTTAGGATTTTCGGTAGGACTAGAATGCAACTCGGTAGGACAGATATGGTTAGGGTTACGGCATAACGTAATATCGGTGTGACCGATTACACAAACTCGGTGGGACCGATTTTGGTAATAAGCTAACTAGAGAGTTGGTCAGGTAAACTCGGTGGGACCGATTTTCTCATTTCGGTGGGATCGAAATGTTACACAAGGGAAACAGAGAGTTTACATTGCAATCTCGGTGGGACCGACCGCTCATCTCGGTAGGATCGAAACGTTACGAAGGGAAACAGAGAGATTACAACCCCATCTCGGTGGGACCGAGATCCCTATCGGTGAGACAGATTTGCCTAGGGTTTGTGGCAGTGGCTATGACTTCTGAACTCGGTGGAGTGGGATAGAAAGAATCGGTGGGGCCATGTTTGACTTTTGGTTTAGGTCATATGTGGATGTGGGAAGGTAGTTGAGGGTTTTGGAGCATATCACTAAGCACTATGAAGCAAGAACCTCATCAAGCAACACCTCATCCCTCCTTGATAGTATTGGCTTTTCCTATAGACTCATTGTGATCTTGGATCACTAAAATATAAAATGTAGAGTCTTGAGCTTTGAGCTTGAGCCAATCTTTTTGTCCTTAGTATTTTGAGGGGTCTAGTTTCCTCATCCATGCCATGCCATTCATTGAGCTTTTCCTGAAATATTAATCTTGGAATAATGTTAGCACAATGAGCTATATGTTGTTAGGAATTACCAAAACCACCCAGGGATAGTTGCACTTTCACCCGGTTATGGACATTTTGAGTATCTGACACTTGAATTATTGTTTGATCTCATCACTTTAATTAAATGAATTTTTTGTGTTATTAATATCATTTTGGGATTGAGTTGGGGGTACCTTCTCAATAATGAAATAAACTTTGTAGTTAAATAAAATTTATTCCTTTGTTGTAGGAAAAAATTAGCTTTATGCAAAGGATAACCATAGAGCCTCTACCAGCCAAATATGCATGTAGTGATAGTTGTTATTTGTTCATTGCTCTATAGAATTACCTTGCCAGCCTATTCCATGTGATGACCTACATGGCTGCAACATATCATGTTGCAGAGTTTTCAGACGAAGAGTAAGGTGCGTTAGGTCGTTGTCATGGACTCAGTTTTGCCGTGGAGTTGGATGGACTCATTTATCTTTGAAGCTTTCGCAGTTATCTTATTTAGATGGCCTTTAGCCATATTATTGTAATAAGCACTCTATTTGAGACACTCGATGTAATAAGTGTGTGGTTGAACTCTGCAATAAATCCTCGAGTATTGTGTGTGTCAGCAATACCGATTCAGAGATGACACTTAAGCACAGAGACTATGGTCCATTGGGATCGGGTCGCTACACGTGCTAATTTGAGCATGTGTAGCGGTTGTTTACCTACGGAGGTCGTGTACCACGCATGCATGAAACAAAGTTCGACTTGATGCATTGGCGCGTTATTTTTAAATAAAGTTATATCGCTCAATGGCACGTACACATAATATAAAATGATTTTTATGGAGAAAAAGGTAGTCCGCTCCACTATATATAATGGAGCATGCCTGCTGGGGTTTGTCCCTCTTCAGAGTATCTCACACAAGGCGGTGGTGGCCTCTCTCTCTCTCTCTCTCACCGTTGGTCACTGATCCGGCCGCATCCCATCCGTCAGCGAAAAGGGAGGATGTGCATCGTTTCTCCATTCGACGGCGTCGAGGCAGCATGTTCTGATCTGCGGTACCCGCAGTTCTCTGTGACCAAGCTCTGGCGTGGTAGGGCTATGCCAACTGCTCGCTGCCGCAGTATGGGCAGATCCCGCCCGCCGCTGCTCTCCTAGTTACATCCCGCCGACCCCTAGGTATCCCCTCTAGCCTTGCTCCACTGCCCATCTTCCCACATTGTTGCATGTGGAAAATCCTGCATGTGGTTCTTCCATAGTTCTTTGCCCAAAACATAGCTCGTCCAGCGTACTTTCCATATTGCAATCTTGTCCTCACACCGTTTTAGACAAACACAACTGTGTTCTTATCTTCCCTTAGGACAAGGAATATGCTTCTTTTTTGTCGTCGTATGTGTCATCAACTATTATTGGACTGTAATAGTTTCCTTACTACCCCTTTTTTGCAAACAGGGCTATCCATTTCACCTTGTTGCTATTGCAACCTTTTGGTGAACTACACAAATCACTTTTTTCTTAAGAGTTTTTGGGAAGTTGTACTAAAATGTCACATAGGCAACATCTCTACATTTCAATACGACTGCACAAAGGGAGATTGCTTTTGCTCTATCCTCCTCATCCAACTCTGAGCCTAATCTTCTCCAACTATTTTCTTAATGTTCTCCAACTAGTTAGTCTTAAGAGATACTGCAAAGGTGACTGGCTTCTATTTGTGTGTTTATTGTTTCATCAATAGTCCTCTATTATTGTAATCACACTTAATATCTTTGGAACGGGGACGCTCAGCTCTATTTTAGTGGAACTGCACAAAATGATCAGAAAGATGCATGCTCCAGACAGCTACTTTTTTCCCAACATGCCTTGTTGATTTAGACAGAGCTGGGGGAAGTTGCTGCCAATGAAAGCATGGATCAATTTTAATTTAACACCTGCTCACAAATTTGTCTTCAGTTGTGATGTAAACATTAGCTCTGATCTGCTAATCATTGAGATGCATTATCAACGAAGCTTGTTTTTTTACTGTTTTCGAAAGAGGATGGATGGCAAGACACACGAAACAAAAGCTGAAAGCTCAGAGCATTGTACAATTTCATGTTGCTGGAAAATTATTTTCATAGTATGTCAATTACATAAAAAAGATGCTGGAAGCTTGATAGCATTGCCAGAAGCCTCTTCAGCATCTGGGTCCATGTGGCATGCACAAAATTATACTTCATCCGTTCCTAAATATTTGTCTTTTTACAAATTTCAAATGGACATATTTTAGAGTGTAGATTCACTTATTTTGCTTCGTATGTAGTCACTTGTTGAAATCTCTAGAAAGACAAACACTCTATAGTATATTTAAGAACGGATGGAGTAGTGCGCAACTGCATGGGAGACTCAGCCCGGTCATTGCGCCACACTAATACTAAGTAATGAGCAGACAAATCATAAGCCCCACCTTTCCCACTGTAAGTTGCTCGGAAGAAGCAACCATCAATACGCTCTTCTTTGAATCCTCTCATAGTACTCCCTCTGTCACTGTTTATAGAGCGCGCTTCAAAAAAATAATCTCTGGGACCAAGGAGACTAGCGATCGTCCTGAAAAATAGCATTGGTAGTTATAGCACGGTGTCTAATACTAGAGGAAATAATGCGTACACACATGCATGCAGTGCTTCCACCCCGGGTACACACATGCATGCACTTACTCCACTCCACGTACACGTGTAGTACATCGAGAGAAAATTGTGGAGTTGATTGCAGTTACCATACCCAAATTAATTGAGCATTAAACCAAATGCGTCTAAAGTTTCTTTGGTGGTGGAAATGCTTGGAGAGAAATGCATCAGAATGAAGCGCGCCCTGTAAACTGTGATGGAGGGAGGAGTAGTATGAAGGTGCAAAACCAAGTACATGCATGGCCAGTCGGTCAACACACTTCCTCTTGGAATATCACTGACATATGGGGCCGGAGTGTGAGCAAAATGATCTCAATTGACGGCAAAATGGCCAACCCGCCATTCCTTGAGAGAGACGAGGAGTGAGAACACACAGACGGCCTTGCACGGAGGCTAAGATATATTCGAGCATGGTTGATCGATATCATCATTACATGTTTGATGTTTTTTAATACTACTATTGGGCTGTCGTTTTCCGCACTTCTCCTGAATAAATGTGTACTTTATTAGAGATTAAATTAAAATAAGAGTACAGACGCTCCACCATGCAATTCTAGTAGCAGTACTACTCGTACTACTAAACCATGCACTTGGCTCATCACCTCTTCGTGAAGTCGAACAATGATGGTACTACAGTGTATGCCTCTGGCAATCTGATACCGAATGAACTGCTGCATGTCCACCGCCTGGGCGAGAGTAGGTTGCATTAGTCAAAAGCTTCTCCTTGTCCTGCAAGCCACCAGGCTTGAGGTAGACAGAGTGGGCGTAAGCGAGCATCACCGTGTCCTGCAAGCTTCTCCTTGTTTTGCGAGTTGACAGGACACACCAAAAAGTAGTGCTAGTCCATACTCCCTCATTTCTGGTTAATATGGATTAATCTTTTTTGTGGGTAAATGATAGAGCTTTATTCATATATAAGCATTCTTAGGACTGGTCACCAGGAAGCGAGGTACCCCGGAAAAAAAGAAGGAAGCGAGGTGTTTCATCAAGCCAGCTCTCGGTCACATTCAAAGTGCAGCCAGCACGGTACGCACAAAGATGCACCACAAGGTTTGCTGACCTATTTACATGCTGAATAACAAAAAAATAGAAAATATTACCGAGCGCTCATATTTGTAACAGGATATGAGCCAGAATTAAGCAAGAACTGTAGCGAGTGTTCCATGCAATCAACTTCCATTATCACATGCAAGAACCCTCGAAGAGAACCAAATGTGTTGAAGATTTCTTTATCACATTTTAAAATAAAATAAGAGTGCAGATGGTCCTCCATCCGGTTCCTAGTAGTAGTACATACCTCTATTGTATTAGTACTAGTACTAGTAAACGTTGCACTTGGCTGTTCGCCTCTTCGGGAAGTCGAAATAATGGTACTAGTATAGTGTATGCTTTTCGCAATCTGACAGCAAATTAACTGTTGCACATCCACCGCCTGAGCGAGGGAGAGCTTGCATTAGTCAAAAGTTTCTCCTTGTCCTGCGAGCCACCACGCAAAAGCTCTCCCGTCCTGCAAGCTTCTCCTCGTTCGGCAAGTTGATGGTACACAACAAAGTAATGCTAGTCCATATTGCCTCCTTTCCGGTTAATACGGCTTAATTTCAAACGAGATAAATACACTGTCTGTCACTGTATATTTGTAAAAATATGGTCAGTGGACTTCATAATATGCTCATTGCGCTCAATATATACATTTTCCGGTGTTTATACGGTCACTAGCTCACCTTGGTTGAGTATGTGTGTGCATGCACGTGTAGGTTGAGCACTTGAGCGTGACCGTGTGTGTTTCGTCGTGTGCTCGGACATGCGTGCATTAGGGCATCACGCGTGTTTTTGCGTCCATGTGTACGTGTGACTGTTGCATGCATGCACGAGCTTGTAGTCCCTCACATTCACTTGTTCATAAGTCAATGCTTTGTCAAAACATTGCATGCAAGGTTTAATCATTTGTTGTTCACGCATGCATTCTCGATATTAATACGTTGGTAAAGATAATTTCTCGAGGAAAGCGAGCCCATGAATTGAGTACAAAGGGAACCAATAAGCCAGGACGGAGGGAGTACCAGTAGTGAACCAGAAGGAGGGAGTAGGTACTAATAGTGCTACGTAACAACGTGGAGTAACAAAATTCCTCTATGCGCACCATGTCTACGTGTCATGAAAATAGAAATAAGTACAAGTGAGACTCAAGAACAGTCATACATGTAGGGGGTATGTGTAGGGGCCACTAAGGAGCAGTGAAATCACACAGTAAGTTAGTCAGAGTACAAGCCTGCTTGCTTGGGTTGGTATCTTCACAAGCATAGAACGACGGTGGCCACACCGCTAGTCATAGATCTGGCCTGATCCCGCCGCTGGGGGAAGGGAACGATGTTCTGCATAGACGCGGTCGACATTGGAGAGGGAGAAAACTCACAGTCGGTGCGTCACAATCAGGGGTCCCCGCGGTATGGGCTGATGCTGCATCCCAACCGCCCTTCTAGCTACAGCCCAATGTCCCATGTACATCTTCCTTTTGGAGCCGGCTTGCTCCACTGCTGTAGCTCCCCTCGTAGCTCCATATCCGTGTCGATCTTTCTCTACTTCTACCGGCTTATATTTGTGATGAGTTTATGTCTCATGAACTAGTGCCAGTACTATTATTCTAATCACACTTCTTCAATATCTTTGCCATCAGGGATGCTTAGCTCAATTTTAGTGGAACTGCACAAAAGCATCGTATGATCCGAGGGTGCTAGTCGTCTTTCCTATGATAGGCTCTACCTAGCCAGGAAATTAAATCCTGTTTAGGATTTAGGTTTTAAGTCATAGTGACCCCATCAGTAGTTTCTCTTTTGTACACACTCTCACAACTTTTGTCTTTAGTTGTGAAGTAAAATTGGCTATGATCTGTGAATCATTGAGATGCATCAGCATGCGTGTTAGTTTTCCTTTGTATTTGATGGAATGTTGTAACGGGCAACCTTGGAGTAGGAATGAAAATGGAGTGGAAACTTTCCATTTTTCTGGAGAAAAAAATGGAAACAGAGAGAAACCAACGTTTTGTTTCGTTGGATCACGCCATTGAGCAAAACCAACGTTTAAATCACGTCTGTCGTGTTCGTGTCTCACCCTCCTCCACGGCTCCACCCTACACGGTCGCTCGGCATGCCACTCACCGCAAACTGAGTATACGACAACTTTCGCGCCTGCTTGTCAATGGATCGTGCCATGGAGTACTAGCACTACTCAAAGAGATTGATGAGTTGGGGAGCATAGATAGCTATAGCACGGACTCCCAAGCACTTTTTACATGCATGTTGTGGCCGGCTATTGCGACCTTTGAATGTGGAGCAGTCGCGTGCACCAGGAAGTGACGCGGGCGATGCTCTCTTGGACGACGCCAGTGAGAGGTCGTGTCCGCTCTGGCCGGGTATGAATGCGGCACTGACTGTTTCGGGCGAGAAGCACGCGCGGATGATGAAGAGGGTTCGGTTTTGGTCAGGAGTGGTCGTGGCAGTGATCCGGATGCCCGCAAACAAGAGATGGTGTACGTTAATATTGTTGCGTATATAGTTAACAACATAAATAATGTGCTAGTTGGACAAATATAATTGGAGATGGAGATGGAATTTTACGTAAACACGGATATGTATGTCTATGTCTATGTGTGTGTGCGCGACAACTCTCGCGACCTGGAAGCGGGGGCGTGTTTTTGATCGAGTTTTCTTTCTTGGTAAAAAAATTGTCCGCCAGTTTTTGTTTCTTTTTTCCGGGAACATGCGTATTCTATTTAAAACCACTACTATGGATAGATTTTTTTACTCCATTGTATATATAACCTCTTGTTTGATAGGGTTTCTCGCGTCTCGCTCTCTCACCCTCTCAATATCAAAACAAGATGACATCGTCCACTCTATCTCTCTCCTCACCGGTGGTCACAGATCTGGCCAAATCCCGTCCGCTGCGGGAGGTGAGGAGGTGCAGCGTTGATGTTGTCGCCATCGGCGATGGAGGAAGCCAATGCGCATCGTCCTCTTGGAGCCTGCGCTGGCACGGACGAAGGTCCAACGCGCCCTTGTTCACTATCATCATGTGGGCAGATCCCGCTTGCCCGCCTAAGCGACATCTGGCCCACTTGAGGTACAACTTCTTGTACTGGCCTAGCTCCCCAGGTTGTTGCATGCGGGTTTTATTATATGCGACTACTCCCCAGCTCCCCATGTACAGTAGCTAGGGTTCGTCGGCTGGTCCAACATCACCTATTATTATAGTGGAAATGACAGTCGAAAAGTTGTCCTGGTTTATGCCTCAGTGGAGGTATACATGTTGTTTCGACAAAACTTACATGGTGGTTGTGCGATCATTGTCCATATGCTCGTATTGCTGCTGCTTATCTAATACTATCAGTGGTTAAATGAAGAAATGCTTTTTTCTCGGGTATCCTGTTTGTTGGTGTACTGTTCATTAATTCTTATTGACAATTGAGATGTCGCTGTTAATCTTGTATCACTCCTAAAACAAAGTAACAACACTATATCCCTTTTTTATATTTTTGCAAACAGCGATGCGTATCTCCATACCCGGGCATGTCTTCCTCAATTTTAGTGGAACTGCACAAAATTGGATGGCCATTGTTGTTCAGCCTCACTGTCCTCTGCCACGTGGTTCTTCCTTCCTCGAGCTTGATTACTAAGAAGAAACAGACCACAGTGAGGATTTGTCGAACTTCATAGGTGCCTCACCAAAACTTGATGCCAAATGGATGATGCATCACCATGATGACCTATCGATGCTCATGGTTGCGCCTCATGGTTGCATCGGCTGGTGAAGCTGATCGATTTTCAATGAAAAACAAGTTGTCTTCCATCAGTGCTCTTTGATTGTTACCCACAAAGATGATATCCTTCATCAGTTCACCTTGGTTGCGTTGGAGATGAAGTCGTCTTTCACATTGGTGCAATTTTATAACACAATTGTCTATGAACCAAATGTTTCCTTGAATAAGGATCGACGTTGATACTAAGAGCATAAGTTTTGTATTGATTTTTAAGCCTTCTCACAACTTTGTCTTCAACTCCCCTATAATTTTATTTGTCTAGCTATTAACTAAATATGTGGTTAGACTTTCATTAAAAAATGGTGTGGACTAAAAACCCGGATGGACGTAGTAGCCCTCCATTTTTATTTACTCTGCATATTAGATTTGACTAAAGTCAAACTTTGCAAAGTTAGACCAAGTTTAGGCCGAACACAACAAACCATAATTATTGAGAGAGGGCAAACTGTACATACTTTCAAACCTTTTCGATAATTGAAATTAAAATTCTTTATTTGTACACATTCTCACACGTTTCTTATAATTTGGCGCATGTGTGGTTGTTCACTTAAGGGAGGGTAGTGTACCGCATGTGAAGGACAAGAAGTGCGACCTGGACGCGTGGATCGTTAGTTCATCGGAAGTAGTAGTTTTCTTCACTTGTACGTTAAATAAAGAGTTTTGTTTCGTACTTACACAATTTAAAACGATTTTTATGGAGAGAATAAGAAAATCACTCCACTATACATTAGTAGTATACACAAGTACTATATGGACGCAGCTTCATTGACTTAGTGCACCTTCCTTTGGGTGTATGACAGGTGGGCCCAACATGTGGCTGGCACACATGTCATACAGCCAAAGGCAAGTGCGGTTAAGGCACCGGAGCTCAGTCCATACTATATATGTAGTACTATATAAGTTGGGGCCTCATCGCTTGTTCGCTAGGGTTTGCAGTCTCCACACTCTCGCCACACTACATATATATATATATATATATATATATATATATATATATATATATATATATATATATATATATATATATATATATATATATATACGCTGGAGGCTCAGTGTTCCTTTGCTAGGGTTTGTTATATTCACAGTCTCTCACCCTCTTCACCAGATCTAAACAAGATTGTGTTGGCCTATGTCTCTCTCTCCCCCCTCACAGCTGGTGAAGGAGCCGTCCAGATCCCGTCCCACCGGGAAGGGGAGGAGGTGCAGCGTTCACTCTATCGCCTTCGGTGAGGGGTCATTCCACTATCGGCTGCGTTGTTCTCTTTCACCCAGTACCTGTGTGGGAGGGCCACCGACCCCTTCTTCCTCGCTGACGTACGTAGTGTGGGCAGATCCGGCCTCCCTCCGCACGACTATCTACATCCCGATGACCCTAAGGTATAAATTTCTTTGAAACCATCATTGCTCTAGCTCCATGCGGATCTTTTTCGATTTTGTAGTCGAATCTAGGTCTTGGTTCAAAGAGGAAAGAAGGGTGCGGTGGCGTGGAGCATGAATCTAGGACGTGGTTCAATGAGGAAAGGAGGGAGGGAAAGTAGTATAGACTGGCTATCCAGCCGCTTTGTTGGTCGAAAAGGGAAAAAGGGGGTAACCCAGTACACACATCTATAAGGAACCGATCTCTTTGTTGAAAAAGGAAAGAAACTGAGGGGTCGGGTAGTTTGTGCAGCACTAGATTTTCTACCCTCACATATGAAAAAGTTTCAAAGAGAACAAATATGGGACCAACGCAGATATGTTTCTTGGCAACAAACTCTGCATCACCTATTTATACGTGTGGAAGCACATGGTGCTGGCATGTACCATGTCCCATGTCCCATACAACTATTTTGCTTTTGTTAATCTAAGAATGCCACTAGAAAATTAAAGCAATGCCACTGTTAAAGTAAATTACATTTTTAACGAATGTTGTTTTAAGAGAATGTCTCTGTTAATATGAATCAATGCAACTGTTTTAGAAATGCTACTGTCCTACTTTGTTTTCCGTCAAGATAAGTTAGATGCTTCTTTTTGTCACTCTTTGTTTCATCCTCCTTTATTGGCCAGTAATTGTCTCCTTTTTTCCCTCTGCTAAAATAGTTATATCTATTCAACTTGTTGCTATAGCGAACTTAAATGTCACACCCGAAACTTTGCTTGATTTCAGTGCAACTGCACAAAACGAGATTGGATTTCCTATTCGTGTTGGTAGATTCGTATTTTATCTTATCTGTCTCATGAAAGGTCAGTACAGGCCTTCATCCACATGATTGTGCAGTGTGCTTTGAGATGTTGTGCTACTTGTATTGGTACTGTTTTTAATAAATGTTGAATTGAAGCTACTCAATTCTCTCTTTTCCCATTAAGTAGTGAACAAAAATGGGACCAACCCAGACATGATGTTTGTTGCTTTGTTACAACAAACTCTACATTACCCCCTTTATAAGTAGGTGGAAGCACATGGTGTTGTTGCGCCCACTCTCCCCTGGAACTGTTTATGCTTTTTGTTAATCTAATGCCGCTGGTAAAATTAAGCAATGCTACTCTCAGAATTAACTACTGAATCTTAGTTCAAAATTGCAACACTTGTTAGGGATCGACGAGATTACCATTTTTGTGGCCGCATGTTTCATCGTCCTTTATGGGCTAGTAATTGATTCCTTTTTTGCCTCTGTTAAAACAGGGATATCTATTCAACTTGTTGCTATTGCGACATTTTGCTTTGCTACATGAAACACTTTTGTTTTAAGAGTGTTTTGTGCAGTTCAACTTGAATGTCACACCGGCGACTTTGCTTAATTTTGGTGGAACTGCACAAAAGGAGACCGGATTTCCATATATGTGTTGAGATCTCTTTCAGGTCTTCCTCGCGAGTTGTTTCAAATCTTGTTCTTGAAAGGTCAGTACCGACTTTCATCCACATGATGCTGCAGTGTGCTTTGAGATGTTGTGCTACTTGTCTTGGTACTATTTTGGATAAATGTTGAATTGAAGATATTGAACTGATGTCTTTTACCATTAAGTGAGCAAAAATTGTCCCAACCCAGACATGATGCTTGTTTCTTTGTTACAAAATTACTCTACATCACCCCCTTTATAAGTAGATGGAAGCACATGGTGTTGTTGCGCCCACTCTCCCTGGAACTGTTTATGCTTTTTGTTAATATAATACCGCTGGTAAAATTAAGCAATGCCACCCTCAGAATAAACTATTGAATCTTAGTTCAAAACTGCAACACTTGTTAGGGATCGGTGGGAGTACCATTTCTGTTAGGGATCGGCCGGAGTACATGTTTAAGAAATGTATTGTTTAGATAATTTCTTTGTTATTATATATCAGTTACAGTGTTTTACAAATGGTACTATCCTGCTTTGTAGTTCTTTCTACATGTTTAACCAAGGTATTGTTAAGATAATGTCTCTGTTAAAATGAATCAGTCGCATTGTTTTAGGTATGGTACTTTTTTGCTTTGTCATTCTTTATACATGTTGAAACAAGGCATTGTTAAGATTATGTCTCAGTTAATATGAATGAATCACACTGATTGAGAATTGCTACTCTCCTGCTTTGTTTCCCATTAAGATAAGGTAGATCAGTAGATGTTTTTCTTCTAGGAGTACAAGTCATCAACCGTTATTTCTTAGTATTGTTTCCCTTATAGCTAATGTTGCTTACAGGGACATCAAAATTAAAGCTCAGTTTTATTTTGACTTTGGTTTTAGTTGAACTGCACAAAAGGAGCCAATTTATCTAAGGCAAACTGCTGCATTAGTGGGTCCAGTTGGTCTTACCACTTTGCAGAAAGAAGCGGTCATTGTTTGTGCTACATTACAAAAGGAATGATCGAGAAGCTTTACAGAGTATTAGTAGATGCTAGTGACATGACTAGTCTTCAGAGAGCATGGGCAACTCAACAACACGTGGAGTGCAAAATTCACTCCACAAGGAAAGATATGACCAAGTCAGTTGCCGATGCATCTGTAACAAACAAGGTTAGTTTCGGCCTTCATCCACATGATTGTGCTTTGTTATGTTGTGCTATTTATATTGTTGTATTCCTATCTTTTCCTGTTAAAGATAATGAAGATGTTTAATCAACTAGTACCACTATTTTATTCATCATGCTTTTTCTGTATTTATGGGGACAGGGATGCTGAGCTTGATTTTAGTGAAATTGCACAAAATGTTCAGATGGTTCTTTTTCTCCATAATACTTCATCATGCACAATACATCAAATGGTTCTCTAATCATTTGTCATCACCTTGGGCCACTAGACTGTCTGTTTGAATGGAGCTACCAATGTCGGCCATTAAGAAGGGTAAGAAGGAAGACAAAAAGAGAGATGGCTGCTTTACTTGTGGTTCGGAGGAACACTGGACAAACAAGGTGCCCAAACAAGTACAAGAAGCCAGGACATGACTCCAAGTCTGTCAATGTCACTCTATGGAACAATGATGGGGCATCTGGGTATGGTAATCTGTTTACCATACTTTCAGTTTGTTAGTCCATCGATTGGTGGGTTGACACTTGGCCAATATTCATGTGTGTGCTAATGTGTCTTTGTTTTCTTGCAAACATATAAATTCGAAATCCACAGGGATGCTCAGCTTCATTTTAGTGGAACAGCACACAATGTTAAGATGGTTCATGTCCTCCATAATACATCATCATGCACAATACATCAAATGGTTCTCTAATAATTCGTCATCACCTTGAGCCACCGGACTATCAGATGACAAACTAATGACAAACCCTGCCCGTTCCAGAATCATAGGCATTACATATTTTGAATGGGAAAAGCTTGTCAAAGTTTAATCATTGATGTTAGCAAGAACACATTAGTTTAATATATTGGAATTGGAAAACCTTGTTAATTTTTGCTCATTGATGTTGGCCAGAAGACATGCATTTGATATTTTTGAGTGGGACGCCCTTTGCTGTGAGCAACGTCGATCTTTTTCCTATTCCTATCTTCAGTTCAGAAGTAAATATTTACTCTACTGAGATGCATAGTCACCTGAATGTTGATTTATGTAATGTATTTTAAGAGTTTGTTCTGAATGTTTTCTATGTAATGCCAAGCCTTGTGAGTTTGATTGCAAATTTGAGCTTGGAATCCTGTGGCATGCGGCATCACGAGCTGTTCACCGTGCCTCCTGAGAATAATGCTTCATATTGTTTTGCATGTTTATCTAATGCCTGTGATTTGCATGTTAAGAAGATCATCCTCTTCTATTGTTTATGTGCTTAAGAAGTTCATTGTCTTATGTTTCATTCATAGCCTATACGACAACTCGGGTAGGTTATAGGTGAAACCATATGATCTTCCGACCAACTCGTCATCTTAGGTCGTGATTGGATCATCATTTTCCAACCAAAACCGTTTGTAAAACTGACGCTTGTAAATAAAAGCAGATGGTCTTGGGTGAAGCACTTGGTTGGTCGATTTCGACTAGTAAAATATACACTGATCTCTCAAATTACACGCGTAACTTGCCGATTTTCGTTACAGACCTCGGGCCCTCGGTTTCATTACACCTGTATTTTACGCGTTGTTTCCAATGACGAGTAAATTAAACTTGTCTCTTAATACATGTGTGAAATAAACCAAAGGTCCCAAGCATGGCCTTACCGTTTCATGCCGTCTCACTCTCTTGTATGTGCTCATAGGTGTCCGATGATCCTGGCTTCCTCAATGAGCAGTGGGCGCTATATTAGACCATCCGTAGGGCCCGCGAGGCCCTCTCTATTGTCCTTCGAGTTGTTGCGATCGCCGTGGCACCGAGCATTGTCAACATGGTCAACGAACATGAGGATTCAAGAGATGACTTTATTTTGACTGGATGACAGTAGGGACCCACTAGGGCCATAGCCGTACGTATGCAAGTTCCTCCTTATTATATACAACTATAATTTTTTTCCTTCCTCCTGGTTTCTTGACATCACGGTCCCACACCATCATCAACATATATTGTCAATAAATGAGAGAATTGCACAAGGAGCGGTCGACAGTTGGGACCCAGCAGCTCGAGCAGTATTTGTTTTTTTAGGTGTAAGCGGAGCTTTTTTTGAGCGATGTTTTTGTTGTTGTTCAGAGGAGCAGGGTATCGACTGGGTGGGCTGTGGCCCATCTAGCCCAAGCTATTATTTTATGTCGACCAAATATCCAGCCCAGGTATTATTTTTTCAAGGTGAAAATGGCTAGAGCAGCTATACTCTTTTTGGGTAAAAACCAACCCAGGTCAACTTGTTATTCTCCGCCCCGCTTGGCTGTAAATCCTTCCTATTAGGCCTAACAAGAAAATGGGCTTTAAGAAATAATAAATGGGATGTAATTATAAAAACTGGGTTGTAGATATACAAAAACGCACCAAGCAGGTAATTAGTTTCAAAAATATTATTTTTCGAATTTGGAAATTTTCATTCCATTACTTATTGCGCCCGCAATATTTTTTTAGATTTTTACCTAATACAAATTCATTTTGAAATTATATTTAATCTGACTCAAAGTTTCGGGATAATTTTTTTCAGATCCCATCAAAATGTGGGATTTTTGGTTGAATTCTATTTTGAGAGGTTGGTTTATATTATTAATCGTTGTCCTGGCTAGAAAATGGGTTGTAATTTTAACAGACTATGAATGGGTTGTAGCAAATTCCATTAGAATTCAAAAATGGGTTGTACACTATTACAACTTGCAAATGGGCTATATGTTCTGTGCCACAGATGTGATACTTACTTGGGGTCCTAGTATTTTTTTTAAGAATTATAGTCAGTGATGCGTACGGAAGGCTTGTGGGGCTACTAAGGCATACGGAAGGCTTTGTAAACTTATAGTCAAGACACGATTCAAGCAGTGGTGGCCGTTGGATGTCCATCCAATGGCTGTAGTGCTTCTTCAATCTCGGATATTCTTGCTTCAGCCGCCCAAACCACTGTCGGCGGTACCACCTGGTACCGCCTCCCTATTGGGGAACGTAGCAATAATTCAAAATTTTCCTACGTGTCACCAAGATCAATTTAGGAGATACTAGCAACGAGAGAGAGGGAGTGCATCTGCATACCCTTGAAGATCGCTAAGCGGAAGTGTTGCAAGAACGCGGTTGGAGTCGTACACGTAGCGATTTAGATCGCGGCCGAATCCGATCTAAGGACCGAACAACGGTGCCTCCGCGTTCAACACACGTGCAGCCCGGTGACGTCTCCCACGCCTTGATCCAGCAAGGAGGAGGGAGAGGTTGAGGAAGAAGATCCAATAGCAGCACGACGGCGTGGTGGTGATGGAGTGGCAGTTCCCCGGCAGGGCTTCGCCAAGCTCACGCAGAGGAGGAGAGGTGTTGGGGAGGGGAGGGGCTGCGCCTTGGATGTCGTGTTGCAGCCCTCCCCTCGCCCCTCAATTTATAGGGAGAAGGGGGAAGGGGGCCGGCCCCTCAAGATGAGATCTAGAGGGGGGTGGCAGCCAAGGGGGAGGGGGCTTGCCCCCCAAGCAAGGGTGGCGCCCCCCTTTAGGGTTCCCCCTAAACCCTAGGTGCATGGGCCCTAGGGTGGGATGGCGCCCAGCCCACTAGGGGCTGGTTCCCTTCCACCTATAGCCCATAACGCTCTCCGGGGCAGGTGGACCCCGGAACCCCTCCGGTGGTCCCGGTATAATACCGGCATACCCCCGAATATTTCCGGTGACCGTATGATGACTTACCTTATATAAATCTTCACCTTCGGACTATTCCGAAACTCCTCGTGACGTGCGGGATCTCATCCGGGACTCCGAACAACATTCGGTAATCACATACAAATCTTCCTAATAACCCTAGCGTCATCGAACCTTAAGTGTGTAGACCCTACGGGTTCAGGAACCATGCAGACATGACCGAGACAACTCTCCGGCCAATAACCAACAGCGGGATCTGGATACCCATGTTGGCTCCCACATGTTCCACGATGATCTCATCGGATGAACCACGATGTCGAGGATTCATGCAATCCCGTATACAATTCGCTTTGTCAATCGGTACGTTACTTGCCCGAGATTCGATCGTCGGTATCCCAATACCTTGTTCAATCTCGTTACCGGCAAGTCACTTTACTCGATCCATAATGCATGATCCCTTGACCAACTATTTAGTCACAATGAGCTCATTATGATGATGCATTACCGAGTGGGCCCAGAGATACCTCTCTGTCATATGGAGTGACAAATCCCAGTCTCGATTCGTGCCAACCGAACAGAAACTTTCGGAGATACCTGTAATGCACCTTTATAGCCACCCAGTTACGTTGTGACATTTGGTGCACCCAAAGCTTCCTACGGTATCCGGGAGTTCCACAATCTCATGGTCTAAGGAAATGATACTTGACATTAGAAAAGCTTTAGCAAACGAACTACACGATCTAGTGCTACGCTTAAGATTGGGTCTTGTCCATCACATCATTCTCCTAATGATGTGATCCCGTTATCAATGACATCCAATGTCCATGGTCAGGAAACCATGACCATCTATTGATCAACGAGCTAGTCAACTAGAGGCTTACTAGGGACATGTTGTGGTCTATGTATTCACACATGTATTACGGTTTCCAGTTAATACAATTATAGCATGAACAATAGACAATTATCATGAACAAGGAAACACAATAATAACCATTTTATTACTGCCTCTAGGGCATATTTCCAACAGTCTCCCACTTACACTAGAGTCAATAATTTAGTTCACATCACTATGTGATTGTAATGAATCCAACACCCATGGGGTATGTTCATATCTTGCTTATGAGAGAGGTTTATCTGTCAATGGGTCTAAACCTTTCAGATCCATGTGTGCTTTACAAATCTCTATGTCATCTTGTAGATGCAGCTACAATGCGCTAGTTGGAGCTATTCCAAATAACTACTCTACTATACGAATCCGGTTTACTACTCAGAGTCATCTGGATTAGTGTCAAAGATTGCATCGACGTAACCCTTTACGACGAACTCTTTTACCACCTCCGTAATCGAGAAAATTCCTTAGTACACTAGTTACTAAGGATAAGTTTGACTGCTGTCATGTGATCCATTCCTGGATCACTCTTATACCCCTTGACTGACTCATGGCAAGGCACACTTCAGGTGCGGTACACAACATAGCATACTGTAGAGCCTATGTCTAAAGCAAAGGGGACGACCTTTGTCCTTTCTCTCTCTTCTGCGGTGGTTAGGTCTTGAGCCTTACTCAATGCTCACACCTTGTAACACAGCCAAAAACTTTGCTGATCTATTTTGAACTCCTTCAGAATCTTGTCATGGTATGTATTCATTTGAAAGTACTATTAAGCATTTTTTATCTATCCTTATAGATCTTGATGCTCAATGTTCAAGTATCTTAATCCAGGTTTTCCATTGAAAAACACTTTTCAAATAACCCTGTATGCTTTCCAAAAATTCTACATCATTTCTGATCAACAATATGTTAACAACATATATCATCAAAAATTCTATAGTGCTCCCACTCACTTCTTTGGAAATACAAGTTTCTCATAAACTTTGTATAAACCCAAAATCTTTGATCATCTCATCAAAGCATGCATTCCAACCACGAGATGCTTACTCCAGTCCTTAGAAGGATTGCTGGAGCATTGCATACTTGTTAGCATCTTTCAGGATTGACAAAACCTTCTGGTTGTATCACATACAACCTTTCCTCAAGAAAAACATCGAGGAAACAACGTTTTGACATCCTATCTGCAAGATTTCATAAATAATGCAGTAACTGCTAACATAATTCCAATAGACTCTTAGCATCGCTACGAGTGAGAAAGTCTCATCATAGTCAGCTCCTTGAACTTGTCAGAAAACATCTTAACGACAAGTCGAGCTTTCTTAATGGTGACACTTGCCATCATTGTCTGTCTTCCTTTTAAAATCCATCTGCACCCAACAGCCTTACGACCATCAAGTAGTTCTTCCAAAGTCTATACCTTGTTTTTTTATACATGGATCCTCTCTCGGATTTTATGGCCTCGAGACATTCGTCGGAATCCGGGCCCACCATCGCTTCTCCATAGCTCATAGGTTCATTGTTGTCTAGCAACAGGACTTCCAAGATAGTATTATGTACCACTCTAATGTAGTACGCATCCTTGTCGACCTATGAGGTTTGGTAGTGACTTGATCCGAAGTTTCATGATTACTATCATAAGCTTCCACTTCAATTGGTGTAGGTGCCATAGGAACAACTTCCTGTGCCCTTCTACACACTAGTTGAAGTGACGGTTCAATAACCTCATCAAGTCTCCATCATCCTCCCACTCAATTCTTTCAAGAGAAACTTTTCCTTGAGAAAGGACCCATTTCTACAAACAATCACTTTTGCTTCCGGATCTGAAATAGGAGGTATACCCAACTGCTTTGGGTATTCTATGAAGATGCATTTATCCGCTTTGGGTTCGAGCTTATCAGCCTGAAACTTTTTCACATAAGCGTCGCAGCCCCAAACTTTTAAGAAACGACAGCTTAGGGTTTTTTAAACCATAGTTCATACGGTGTCATCTCAATGGAATTGCGTGGTGCCCTATTTAAAGTGAATGCGGTTGTCTCTAATGCCTAACCCATAAACGATAGTGGTAATTCGATAAGAAACATCATGGTATGCCCCATATCCAATAGGGTGCAGGTATGATGTTTGGACACACCATAACAATATGGTATTCCAGGCGGTATTAGTTGTGAAACAATTTCCACAATGTCTTAATTGTGTGCCAAACTCGTAACTCAGATATTCATCTCTATGATCATATCATAGACATTTTATCCTCTTGTCATGATGATCTTCAACTTCACTCCAAAATTACTTAAACCTTTCAATAATTCAGACTTGTTTTTCATCAAGTAAATATACTCAGCATCTACTCAAATCATCTGTGAAGTAAGAACATAACGATATCCACTGCGTGCCTCGGCACTCACTAGACTGCACACATCAAAATGTATTACTTCCAACAAGTTGCTTTCTTGTTCCATCTCACTGAGAATGAGGCCTTTTAGTCATCTTTCCCATGTGGTATGATTTGCATGTCTCAAGTGATTCAAAATCAAGTGAGTCCAAATGATCCATCTGTATGGAGTTTCTTCATGCATATATACCAATGGACATGGTTCGCATGTCTCAATCTTTTCAAAAATGAGTGAGTTCAAAGATCCATCAACATGGAGCTTCTTCATGTGTTTTATACCAACATGACTCAAATGGCAGTGCCACAAGTATGTGGTACTATCATTACTATCTTATATCTTTTGGCATGAACATGTGTATCACTACGATCGAGATTCAATAAACCATTCATTTTAGGTGCAAGACCATTGAAGGTATTATTCAAATAAACAGAGTAACCATTATTCTCCTTAAATGAATAACCGTATTGCGATAAACATAATCCGATCATGTCTATGCTCAACGCAAACACCAAATAACAATTATTTAGGTTTAACACCAATCTCGATGGTAGAGGGAGCATGCGATGCTTTATCACATCAACCTTGGAAACACTTCCAACACATATCATCATCTCACCTTCAGCTAGTCTCCGTTTATTCCGTAGCCTTGTATTTCGAGTTACTAACACTTAGCAACTGAACCGGTATTTTAATACCCTAGTGCTACTAGGAGTACTAGTATAGTACACATTATAATGTATATCCAACATACTTCTGTCGACCTTGCCAGCCTTCTCATCAACCGAGTATCTAGGGTAGTTCTGATTCAGTGACAGTTCCCCTTATTTCAGAAGCACTTAGTCTCGGGTTTGGGTTCAACCTTGGGTTTCTTCACTAGAGCAGCAACTGATTTGCCGTTTCATGAAGTATCCCTTTCTTTCTCTTGCCCTTCTTGAAACTAGTGGTTTTACTAACCATCAACAATTGATGCTCCTATTTGATTTCTACTTTCGCGGTGTCGCGAATAGCTCAAGGATAATCATATCTATGCCTGATATGTTATAGTTCATCACGAAGCTCTAATAGCTTGGTGGTAGTGACTATGGAGAACCATCACTATCTCATCTGGAAGATTAACTCCCACTCGATTCAAGTGATTGTAGTACTCAGACAATCTGAGCACATGCTCAACGATTGAGCTTTTCTCCCTTAGTTTGCAGGCTTAAGAAACTTGTCAGAGGTCTCATACCTCTTCACGTGGGCACTAGTCTGAAATCCCAATTTCATTCTTTGGAACATCTCATATGTTTTGCGACGTTTCAAAAAACGTCTTTGGTGCCACAATTCTAAACCGTTAGCATTACGCACTGAACTATCACGTAGTCATCAAAACGTGTATGTCAGATGTTTCCCAACATCTACAGACGACGCTCGAGGTTCAGCACACCGAGCGGTGCATTAAGGAAATAAGCCTTCTGCGCAGCAATGAGGATAATCCTCAGTTGACGAACCCAGTCCGCATAATTTCTACTATCAACTTTCAACTAAATTTTCTCTAGGAACATATCTTAAACAGTAGAACTAAAGTGCAAGCTATGACATAATTTGCAAAGACCTTTTGACTATGTTCATGATAATTAAGTTCATCTGATTATTTAATGAACTCCCACTTAGATAGAAATCCCTCTAGTCATCTAAGTGATACATGATCCGAGTCAACTAGGCCGTGTCCGATCATCACGTGAGACGGACTAGTCATCATCGGTGAACATCTTCATGTTGATCGTATCTACTATACGACTCATGTTCGACCTTTCGGTCACTTGTGTTCCGAGGCCATGTATGTACATGCTAGGCTCGTCAAGTCAACCTAAGTGTTTCGCATGGGTAAATCGGGCTTACACCCGTTGTATGTGAACGTTAGAATCTATCACACCCGATCATCACGCGGTGCTTCAAAACAACGAACCTTCGCAACGGTGCACAGTTAGGGGGAACACCTTCTTGAAATTTTAGCGAGGGATCACCTTATTTATGCCACCGTCGTTCTAAAGAAATAAGATGTAAACATGACAAACATCACATGAAAATCATAAAGTGACATGATATGGCCAATATCATCTTGCACCTTTTGATCTCCATCTTCGAGGCGCGGCATGAACACCATCGTCCCCGGCATGACACCATGATCTCCATCATCATGATCTCCATCATCGTGTCTTCATGAAGTTGCCTCGCCAACTATTACTTCTACTACTATGGCTAACGGTTAGCAATAAAGTAAAGTAATTACATGGTGTTTTCATTGACACGCATGTCATAAATAAATTATGACAACTCCTATGGCTCCTGCCAGTTGTCATACTCATCGACATGCAAGTCGTGATTCCTATTACAAGAACATGATCAATCTCATACATCACATATATCATTCATCACATCTTTTTGGCCATATCACATCACATAGCAAACCCTGCAAAAACAAGTTAGATGTCCTCTAATTGTTGTTGCATGTTTTACGTGGCTGCTATGGGTTTCTAGCAAGAACGTTTCTTACCTACACAAAACCACAACGGTGATATGCCAATTGCTATTTACCCTTCATAAGGACCCTTTTCATCGAATCCGATCCGACTAAAGTGGGAGAGACAGACACCCGCCAGCCACCTTATGCATCAAGTGCATGTCAGTCGGTGGAACCAGTCTCACATAAGCATACGTGTAAGGTCGGTCCGGGCCGCTTCATCCCACAATGTCGCCGGATCAAGATAAGACTACTAATGGTAAGCAAATTGAACAAATCATCGCCCACAACTGCTTTGTGTTCTACTCGTGCATAGAATCTACGCATAGACCTATCCCATGATGCCACTATTGGGGAACTTAGCAATAATTCAAAAAACTTCTACGTGTCACCAAGATCAATCTAGGAGATACTAGCAACAAGAGCGAGGGAGTCAATCTTCATGCCCTTGAAGATCGCTAAGCGAAAGCGTTTCAAGAATGAGGTTGGAGGAGTCGTACACGTAGCTATTCAGATCGCGGCCAAATCCGATCTAAGCAACGAACAATGGTGCCTCCACATTCAACACACGTGCAACCCGGTGACGTCTCCCATGCCTTGATCCAGCAAGGAGGAGGGAGAGGTTGAGGAAGAAGCTCCAACAGTAGCACGACGGCGTGCTGGTGATGGAGTGGCAGTTCTCCAGCAGGGCTTCACCAAGCTCACGCGAAGGAGGAGAGGTGTTGGGGAGGGGAGGAGCTACGCCTTGGATGTCGTGTTGCAGCCCTCCCCTCACCCCTCTATTTATAGGGAGAAGGGGGAAGGGGGCCGGCCCCTCTGGATGAGATCTAGAGGGGTGGCGGCAGCCAAGGGGGAGGGGGCTTGCCCCCCAAGCAAGGGTGGCGCCCCCTTTAGGGTTCCCCCCAAAACCTAAGCGCATGGGCCCTAGGGTGGGATGGCGCCCAGACCACTAGGGGCTGGTTCCCTTCCACCTACAGCCCATAAGGCCCTCCGGGGCAGGTGGACCCTCCCGGTGGACCCCCGGAACCCCTTCGGTGGTCCCGGTACAATACCGGCATACCCCCGAATATTTCCGGTGACCGTATGATGCTTCCCATATATAAATCTTCACCTCCGGACTATTCCGGAACTCCTCGTGACGTCCGAGATCTCATCTGGAACTCCGAACAACATTCGGTAATCACATACAAATCTTCCTAATAACCCAAGCGTCATCGAACCTTAAGTGTGTAGACCCTACGGGTTCGGGAACCATGCAGACATGACTGAGACAACTCTCCGGCCAATAACCAACAGCGGGATCTGGATACCCATGTTGGCTCCCACATGTTCCACGATGATCTCATCGGATGAACCACGATGTCGAGGATTCAAGCAATCCCGTATACAATTCCCTTTGTCAATCAGTATGTTACTTGCCCAAGATTCGATCATTGGTATCCCAATACCTCGTTCAATCTCGTTACTGGCAAGTCACTTTACTCGTTCCATAATGTATGATCCCATGACAAACTACTTAGTCATAATGAGCTCATTATGATGATGCATTACCGAGTAGTCCCAGAGATACCTCTCCGTCATACGGAGTGACAAATCCCAGTCTCAATTTGTGCCAACCCAACAGACACTTTCGGAGATACCTGTAATGCACCTTTATAGCCACGCAGTTACGTTGTGACGTTTGGTGCACCCAAATCATTCCTACGGTATCCGGGAGTTGCACAATCTCATCGTCTAAGGAAATGATACTTGACATGAGAAAAGCTTTAGCAAACGAACTACACGATCTAGTGCTACGCTTAAGATTGGGTCTTGTCCATCACATCATTCTCCTAATGATGTGATCCCGTTATCAATGACATCCATTGTCCATGGTCAGGAAACCATGACCATCTATTGATCAATGAGCTAGTCAACTAGAGGCTTACTAGGGACATGTTGTTGTCTATGTATGCACATATGTATTACGGTTTCCAGTTAATACAATTATAGCATGAACAATAGACAATTATTATGAACAAGGAAACACAAAAATAACCATTTTAATATTGCCTCTAGGGCATATTTCCAACAGTCTCCCACTTGCACTAGAGTCAATAATCAAATTCACATCCATGGGGTATGTTCATATCTTGCTTCTGAGAGAGGTTTATCTATCAATGGGTCTGAACCTGTCAGATCCATGTGTGCTTTACAAATCTCTATGTCATCTTGTAGATGCAGCTACCACGCGCTACTTGGAGCTATTCCAAATAACTGCTCTACTATATGAATCCGGTTTACTACTCAGAGTCATCCGGGTTAGTGTCAAAGTTTGCATTGGCGTATCCCTTTACGACGAACTCTTTTACCACCTCCATAATCGAGAAAATTCCTTAGTCCACTAGTTACTAAGGATAAGTTCGACCGCTGTCATGTGATCCATTCTAGTTAATACAATTATAGAATGAACAATAGACAATTATCATGAACAAGGAAACACAATAATAACCATTTTATTATTGCCTCTAGGGCATATTTCCAACACTCCCGTGGCTGGCTGGGCTGCCGCGCAGGCTTCACCGGCCCACACTACTCCGACACGTTGACTAAGCCATTCCTCTACTCAACAACACCTCTTGTTCTTCACCGGCGATGGCAGCCTCACACTGCAGTCGAACTAGTGAACCCTCATACTCCCCTCCGTGTGGGCATCCACTGTTGTGTGTTCGCCGGCTCCGGGTCGTTCCCGTTGTAATATTTGTAGCACCCACGATGCGGCTATATCTCCCACATGTCGGAGCATGACTTAGAGGCATAACCGCATACTAGGCATGTTGCAAGAGGGGTAATCTTTACACATCCCATGTACTGAATAATAAAGGGATAAAGAGTTGGCTTACAATCGCCACTTCAAACAATACATAAATATAGCATACATCATCCAGAATACAATCAAGGTCCAACTACAGTACCAAAATAAAGAAAGACAACCCCAAATGCTAGATCCCCGATCGCCCCAACTGGGCTCCTCTACTGATCGTCTTGAAAGGAAACATAGTAACGTCCCGAATCCTCATCGAACTCCCACTTGAGTTCGGTCGCATCCCCTGCACTAGCATCATCGGCACCTGCATCTGTTTTTGGAGGAATCTATGAGTCACGGGGACTCAGCAATCTCACACCCGCGAGATCAAGACTATTTAAGCTTATGGGTAGGGAAGGTAGTGAGGTGGAGTTACAGCAAGCACTGGCATATATGGTGGCTAACTTACGCAAATGAGAGCGAGAAGAGAAGCAAAGCACGGTCGTGAACTAGAAGTGATCAAGAAGTGATCCTAAAACTACTTACGTTCAAGCATAACACAATAACCGTGTTCACCTCCCGGACTCCGCCGAGAAGGGACCATCACGGCTACACACGCGGTTGATGCATTTTAATTAAGTTAAGTTTCAAGTTTTCTCCAATCGGATATTAACAAATTCCCATCTGCCCATAACCGCGGGCAAGGCTTTCGAAAGTTCAAAACCCTGCAGGGGTGTCCCAACTTAGCCCATCACAAGCTCTCACGGTCAACGAAGGATATTCCTTCTCCCAGGAAGACCCGGTCAGACTCGGAATCCCGGTTACAAGACATTTCGACAATGGTAAAACAAGACCAGAAAACCACCCGATGCGCCGACATCCCGATAGGAGATGCACATATCTCGTTCTCAGGGGGACACCGGATAAGCTAAGTCTAAAAGTACCAACATATCCCAAGTTGCCAAGGGACGGTCCCGCACGGTGCTCTGGTTCGGACCAACACTTAGACAAGCACTGGCCCGGGCGGGTTAAAATAAAGATGACCATTGAGTCTGCAGAACCCAAGGGAAGGTGATAGGTTGTTAGGAAAATGTAAAACCAAGGTTGGGCCTTGCTGGAGGAGTTTTATTCAAAGCGAACTGTCAAGGGGTTCCCATAACACCCAACCGCGTAAGGAACGCAAAATCAAGGAACATAACACCGGTATGATGGAAACTATGGCGGCTAGAGTGGAACAAAACACCAGGCATAAGGACGAGCCTTCCACCCTTTACCAAGTATATAGGTGCATTAAAGTAAACAAGATATAATAATGATATCCCAACAATATCCATGTTCTAACAAGGAACAAACTTCATCTCCACCTACAACTAGCAACGCTATAAGAGGGGCTGAGCAAAGCGGTAACATAGCCAAACAACGGTTTGCTAGGAAAGGTGGGTTAGAGGCTTGTCATGGCAGTATGGGAGGCATGATATAGCAAGTGGTAGGCATCGCACCATAGCAATAGAGCGAGCAACAAGCAAGCCAAGATAGAAGTGATTTCGAGGGTATGGTCATCTTGCCTAAAATCCCGCAAGGAAGAAGAATGAGTCCATGAAGAAGACAAGCGGACATAGTTGAACGAATCCTAACAACTCCAGAAAGAAACCAAAGCTAACGCGAGAAGAAACCCGGAAAGAAGCAAACAACATAGTAAACAACCATCACATAAGCATGGCATGATGCGCAAACAAGTATGATGCATGTCCGATTTAATGAAACATGGCATGGCAAAGTGCACAAGCAAAACTACAAGATAAGTGGAGCTCAATATGCAACGAGTTGCATCTTGATGAAATGCCACATGACTTATTTAGTTCGATCTCGTTTATGTACCCAACAATATTAAATGTTGATTAACATGGCAAGAGGTGAAGCATATGAAAACTACCTATCTAGACAAGTTTAAATGAGGCCAGAACAACAAACAACAATTCCGGAAAATCCCCATGTGCATATATTAGATTTGGTACTGGTATTCCCTAAAGCATATTTTAGAGTTGTTAAACATGCAAGATGATGCCACCATGTTAAACTAGGCATTTTTCTACCCCATTATATATAAAGTTTGTTATGTTTGGAGCTACGGTTATTTAGTTATGAAATAAAGCATTTTAACATGGCATATGAGCAAAACAATGCAAACAACAAGTTTAAACATTTTAAACATAGATGAAAGTTGCAAATTATTAAACTACATAAAATTCTAAGCATTTTACATATAAAGTTTGTTTTAATCCGATGCACGGTTTCAGAGTTATTAAATGTATGAACAAGGAGGACTTTTCTATAAAACTGCAGTCTCATGGATAAAAGGAAAAACTGTCCAGGAAAAAATCATGTGTTGGGCCAAATCTGGCGGCCCAACAGTGCTGGGGGAGCTCGGGTGCTGTCTCACCGATGGGCCGAGGCCCGGTCGAAATCAGAGGAGGCCCGGCTCTGGCTTACGGCCCAGGAGGCTGGCCACGCTGGCGCTGGGCTTCGCGCGGTCGACGCTGAGGTCAGTGTGCGTCTGGACGAGCGGGCGATGCAGAGGACAACCGCGGCGGTGGCAGAAGATCTCCGGCGAGCAAATCACCGGTGGGGTTCGCGAAGGACGAGGACAAATGGATCCACATCAGATCTGGTGAGGGAACCGGTTCCCGGCGGTGGGAGGCAGATTTGACGCGGTGGAGCTCGAGGACGTCCATGGCGGTGGCAGAAGATCTCCTTGCTGCTGCACAGGAGACAGAGAGTGAGGTGAGGGAGAGGGAGGACGATGGGGAAGGAGAGAGAGGCGGGTCTGGCCTGCTGGATCCGGCACTCTCGGGCGACTCCGGTGGCCTGTCGGCCGGTGCGGGGCTGGATGGAGAGAGAGGCTTGGCCTCCTCCCGTGGCTGCGGGCATAGTGGTGCGAAGCGGCAGCGCATGGGCCTGGGCGGGCCTCGGATGGGCTTCGCGGGCTGCGGCGGCTGGGAGGTGGAGGAGGAGGCGCCAAGTGGCGGTGGCACTATGGAGGGGTGCAGAAAACGAGGGGTGATGTCTAGGGTTTCCAAAATTGGAGGAGGGAGTATCCATTTATAGGAATCGACAAGGAGAGGGGGGTTTTAGTCCATTTTCAGACCATCGGATCGTGATCGGATGGCCCCGGGCCGAGGGGGGAGTAGGTGGGGTTTGTGGGCTGTGTAGGAGGGTTAGGGTGAGAGGAGAGGGGAGAGATGCAGTCCGGCACGGTTTCTAGAGACCGAAAACGTCCGACAAAAAGACCGGCTACTATTGCCGCTATATTTATCCGTTGGGGCATCAAACGAACTCCTAATGCGATGAAATTTGACATGCGACCTACCTACAGCATAAAAATACCGCATGCCAACTTCCAACCCATTCCGTGAATATTTTCTGGCCACTTATAAAATACTATTTCGGACATGCCGCGGGTGCGTGCAAGTGTGGACGGTCTCAGAATGGACGACGGAAAGAACTGGGAGACCCGGACGGATGCAAGTTTTGAAAACAAGATGATGCAATGCACATGATGACATGACAAGATGCAACACGCAAGCGAATGACATGGCAACGTCAGCGAATAACTGAAAGACACCTGGCGCAACGGTCTCGGGGCGTCACAGTAATACTCGCCATCGTTCACTGCGTTGGTTCTCTTGGCGCGGAGTGGTGAACTTTGTCAACAAACAACAATCATGGGGGACAGAGATCCAGTGCTTTGCCCATAGTAAGGCATGGCATAACTGGCGGCCAACCGGCCGTTGGATCAGGGGGCGGCTCAGATGAGGCATGTACGTGGATTGGTGAAGTAAATATGCCCTAGAGGCAATACTAAAGTTGTTATTTATATTTCCTTATATCATGATAAGTGTTTATTATTCATCTAGAATTGTATTAGCCGGAAAATTAGTACATGTGTGAATACATAGACAAACAGAATGTCCCTTGTATGCCTCTACTTGAGTAGCTCGTTAATCAAAGATGGTTAAGTTTCCTAACCATAGACATGTGTTGTCATTTGATGAACGGGATCACATCATTAGAGAATGATGTGATGGACATGACCCATCCGTTGGCTTAGCATAAATGATCGTTTAGGTTTATTGCTATTGCTTTCATCATGACTTATACATGTTCCTATGACTATGAGATTATGCAACTCCCGAATACCATAGGAACACCTTGTGTGCTATCAAACGTCACAACGTAACTGGGTGACTATAAAGATGCTCTACAGGTGTCTCCGATGGTGTTAGTTGAGTTGGCATAGAGCGAGATTAGGATTTGTCACTCCATGTATCAGAGAGGTATCTCTGGGCCCTCTCGGTAATGATCATCACTACAAGCCTTGCAAGCAATGTGACTAATGAGTTAGTTGTGGGATGATGCACTACAGAACGAGTAAAGAGACTTGTCGGTAACAAGATTGAACTAGGTACGATGATACCGACGATCGAATCTCGGGCAAGTAACATACCGATGACAAAGGGAACAACGTATGTTGTTATGTGGTTTGACTGATAAAGATCTTCGTAAGATATGTAGGAGCCAATATGAGCATCCAGGTTCCGCTATTGGTTATTGTCACACCCTAGCTGGTTCATGCATTAGAGTGTTGCATCATGTCTACTTTTACAGAAACTTGAAATGGGGATGACAGAACCCCCAGCACCCCCCTGGAAACAACTAGGGTTTACTAAAATTATTTTCAATGAACCCAAAATGCCCTTCACAAAATGTTCATCATTTCTGGATTGGGTTAAAACCCCTCGCAAAAATGGTGCACTTTTTTCTAGGACATTCTGGATTTTTTGAATTAAATCATAAGTATTTTAATTTGCGCATTTAAATTCTATAAAATATTTTAAATGCCCAAATAATTCTGGATTTATGTGAGGGCTGTTAGGAATAATCCCAACAGAGCCCACAATTATTTTCAGGATTTTAGCAAGTGCCTAAGTATTTTTAATAAAGCCCTAAAGTTACAAAAAATAGAAAAAGAAAACAAACAGGAAAGAGAGGAAGAGAAAGCTTACCTGGCGCCCACCCAGCAGGCCCACCTGCCGGCCCAGCCCAGCCAACGCTCCAGCGAGCTGCTTGGCTTGGCCAGGCAGGCAGCTGCTCGACGCCAGCACCAGCGCGTGCCACGCAACTGCCCGCTGCCGTGCTTCCTCCTGTCGCAGCTCTGCTGGCCTGGACGACCTCCACG
>NC_041390.1:168775842-168811001 GCF_002162155.2 Triticum dicoccoides | reverse complement strand
GTTCCGCCGCCGTAACCGTGCCCACCGTCGTCAACGTGCCGCTCCACCATGTCCTGAAGCTCCGCCACTCCCACCGAGCCACGCCCCGCCAGAGGCCCCCGAGCGTCTTCACTGAGCTCGTCTTCAACCTCCTGCCGGCCAGATCGCCTCCCCCGCCCCGCTTGCTCCGGCTCGTCTCCGACCTCGCCGTCAACTCCGTCGCAACCGCCGTGAGCTTAGCCACCTCCCTATCCTCTCCGCTCTCCTTCTCGTGCACCACAGCGAGCACACGGAGTTCGCGCACAGGCGCCGCCGCAGAGCTCGTCGTCGACGAGGCTCCGGCCATGCTACGGCCACGCCACTTAGTCCACTAACTTCACCACATCCCCAGGAACACAACGCACCACGCCCGTGCCTCGCCTTGCCTCCTAGCGATGGGTCCGAGCTCACCCAAACTCCGGTCGCCACCAAACTCATCGTCGGCGCCGTTTCCGGCGACCCCGAGCCCAACTACCCACACCAACCGCCACGGCTCGCTCCCAGCTATCCATAGAGCCCAACGGTGCCCTGTATGTGAAACCCGCACTTGCACCGCCGCGTTTGGCCTCGCCGGTGGCTAAATGCCGGTGAGTTGACCCTGCTGACCCCGTTTGACCACGGGTGGGCCTAGTTGAACCCCCTGGGTCAATGACAGATAGGGCCTAGCCCTGCTGACTAATTAGGATTAGTATTAACTAATATCAAGTTAAACTAATCACACTGACATGCGAGACCCACTGTCAGGTTTGACCTGGACCATCCCCGTTGACCACTGACGTCACCCTGACGCACTGCTGATGCAATAACTAATTTCTGGATTTATTTTATACAGAAAATTCTAGAAATTGTTGCAAACTTCAAAAATTCATAGAAATTATTCTGTAACTCCAAATGCAAAGATTTATATATGAATTTTGATCAGAAAAATTCAATCTATCCATTGGTAATGGTTTCATGCATGACAAAACAAGTTAACCTTGCTGTTTAAGAAAAATAAGATAATGCACTAAAATGGCTATGTTAAATGAACTAACATTTGAATCTTTGATTCAAATGAGTTCATTCCTTTCTGTTTTAGCTTGCATTAGGCCAAGACACATTCATATTGCCATGTCATAGCATGCATCATATTGTTGCATATCGTCATGTGTTGATTATGTTCGGTGTGCTTTTCGTGGTAGGTTCTGTCTCCGAAGATAACCCCGAATATCCGTCTGAAGGGCAGTACCCTACTACCACTACATCAGGCAAGCAACCCATTGATCATTCCGATACAAACCCATGTTCTTGCTTCTGCTCTTGTTTACTGCATTAAGACAACACGATTCAAACTGCTGTGTGTTGCGGTAGTTGAAACCACTTCCTTTGCATGACCTGTCATTGCCACAGTAACTAGATGAAACCCACTAGCATGTGTAGGAATTGATTGAGCCATATTTGTGCTCCTACCATGCTATGCCTACTATGCTTAGAGTTGTGTCAGGTCTGGTTCATCTGGGTGATGGGCTAGAGTGAAATGATTATGTCGGTAATGTGAGGGATGTGTTGAACATGTTTTGGTAAAGGTATCGATGAGAGGCCATGTAGGAGTACATGGTGGGTTGTTTCATTGAGGTTGTCCCTAAGAACTGAGATATTTATGTGCGATTTAAGATTCAGTTACTACCATACATTGGGCCCGAAACCAATGGACCCTCTCGGCTTCTTAATCACCCTAGTACTCTGTCCAGGAGTTGCAATTAGTTTCTGGTGTTTGTAGGTTATGTGTTGGCGGTCGTGCGTAGCGCTGACCCTAGGGGTGGGCTATGTTGTGGTAGATACACTGTGGCACGGTGTACCGAGTCACCCGTTTGGTGTCTCGGGAACCCTGTTCACATCGTTCGGGGCCGTATGTGGAAACCTCGGCCAGACTCCCTTCGGATAGAACTTGGATAGGCGATAAACCTGGACTAGAGACTTGAGTGTTTGGGTAGGTCGTGGCCGACACCCTCGTTGGGCCTCCGCTTGAAGGTTGCCGAGTACATGTCGTGTAAACGGCGGTAATGGTGAAAGCATGTATGAAGAAGTACACCCCTGCATGGTATAAAACTATTTGAATAGTCGCATCCGCGGTAAAGGACTACTTGGTTGCCTATACAGTTCATAGACAAGTTAATGGATACTACTAGAAGACTCAAGATAAGTGTGAGTACCGAGGATGGCCCTCTCGTAGGATGACGAGGGAGGATCCCCGATGGAGTATTGTGTTGGTGATTAGTGGACTCGTGTGCGAAAACTATTTTACTAGTGGTGTTCCATAGGATAGCTTAGCCAAGAGTCAAGCTCGCTTGCTGCAATAACTCCACCACCTTCTTGAGAATGAGCATGTATAGTAGGTTCTGATGTAAGATTTGCTGAGTACCTTTGTACTCATGTTTATTTAATTACTCTTTTCAGACGACAACACCGCCCCCTCCGATGGGTTTTATGTAGATCTCGACGTCGATGAGTGACTTGCCACCCAGGTGGTGATCCTGACCATGGAGGGCCCTATGTAGATAGACAGGCTTTGAGAAGCCTTCTTTCTTTCTAGTGTCTGTACTCAGACTATTTGCTTCCGCATGTTCTTGTATGCTTGTATGACTTGAGTGTCGGGTCATGTTTATGAACATGTTATATATGGCTCTCTAGAGGTTTTAAATAAAGTACTTGAGTTGTAGAGTTTTGTTGTGATGCCATGTTCTATTTACACATATCGAGCATATTGTGTGTATGATTGAAATGCTTGGTATGTGTGGGATCCGACAATCTATTTGTTTATCCTTGGCAGCCTTTCTTATGGGGAAATGTAGTCTAGTGTTACTCGAGCCATAGTAGTCCGCTACAGCCCGGTTCACCGGAGTCCTGCTAGCCCAGCACTACTACTTAGGACACTTGACTGGCCGGCATGTGTTTCACTTCGTTCCTATGTCTGTCCCTTCAGGGAAATGTCACGCGGTGACATCCGGAGTCCTGCCTAGCCTGCTACAGCCCGGGTTCCCCAGAGTCCTGTTAGCCCAGTGCTACAGCCCAGATTCACTCACTGATGACCGACATGCTCGATGTGATTCATGTATGCCTGTTCCCATAGGCCTGTGCCGCTTTGGGTTCTCGACTAGCCATGGCGGCCCGGGTTCTCTGTCATATGGATGCTAGCGACACTATCATATACGTGAGCCAAAAGGCACAAACGGTCCCGGGCCATGGTAAGGCGACACCCGTAGGGATACCGTGCGTGAGGCCGCAATGTGATATGAGGTGTTATCGGCTAGATCGATGTGACTTGGAATCGGGGTCCTGACAGCGTTGGCATCAGGGTCGGACTGCCTGTAGGTTCGTTGAGCCAAACTGGTTGATGTCGAGTCTAGAAATGCTTTAGTTATATGTAGAGGAATTGATTGTGGGAGGGAATGTAAGGCTCTTTTACTCCTTTACCTTATGCCCTCTGATCTGAGTCATTCTCTTCTCATTCCACGTGGGTTAAGGACTAGGCTCTCTTCTTCTGTCAGGTTCACGTGTTACTAATCCGTAGTAGCTTATAGGATTGTTGTTACAAGCCTCAGTATAGTTTCTACTACTTTTAGTATGTTGCCAGTTGAATCATAACCTTTATATGATGTTGTTGAGTGGTTTTGCAAACTGTTGTGGATGTCTCAAATCTTTTTCTGAGCATTTACAACTGTTATGCTGTCCAATTTTCCCTAGAAATTCTAATGTCTTTGCATTGTGGTTGTGCTTTCAGATGGCCACTCGTGCTCAAAACCAAGTGGTTCCCGGTCATACTGCTATGTTAGTCCGGGTAATGATCGAGACGGGTTACCATTGGTATCCTGAATACACTGTCGAAGAGCAATTCTGAGAATTTAATCAAAGCCAATATTTCTGCACCGTCAGGATATTTCCTTCTTATCCTAGATCTACCGAGCCCCTCCACTGTTCCTATGGACTCGGGGTTACTGTTGAGATGGCTGTGCAGGATGCTGCCTATTCCATGATGACCATCATGCGAGTCCGGACTGGCCTGCTTCGGAACACTGACTTCCGTTATATGCTAGCTTCACTCCCGGGAGCGCACGGGTATCTCCAGGCTATCTATGCTGACTCACTAACTCGCACCACTGCCGAGATGCTCGAGGATAAGGACCGAGAGAATCGGGCCTTGAGACTGGAGCTTTTCAACACCCGTGCTGATCATTGGGCCACTTTGACTCGGTTTGCACCTGCTATGCAAGCTGGATGTATGGATACGAGGGATATGTATCCTGTGAGATTTGCTCTGCCAGACATGGTGGATTGGCATGATGTGGGAGGCATCACCCCACCCCGTGGTCCCCGCAGGCCACCGTTTGTTGGTCCAAGACCTCATCCTAGCCCCTTTGGTCCACAAGCTCCTCAAGACCGTCTGTTCCAAGATGATCACGTTGAACTTCCAGGCTATGGATGTGACTTCTATGAGGACTACTACGAAGCTGTCTGAGTTAGTAGTAGTATCACTAGTATTTTAATAGTTGTATCTCCACTATCCTGCGTGACTTGTGGAATATGACTTAGTGTGTAATCAATTCCGGAGGTGTAGACAAATAATGTATAGGAGCTTGGAATGCCTCCGATGAGATGTAACGTCTTTCGTCATAGTTGTACTGTAGCCTGGGCTTGTACTAAACTATGTATGGTGTGTATGACCATTGGTATATATATGGCAGTTCTATACTACCATGACATACGGATGAACATCTCTGCATTCCGTGTTATCCATTACATTCTGCACTTCCTTGCTAAGTTGTGCCATCCTTATCTAAACCGTTGTCTTGGTTTCTCCTAGGATGGTCAACACCCGCAGCAACCCTGCTGCCCCGGAGCAGGGGGAAGCCAGTGCAGTTGGGGGTGAAAATCTGCCTCACCCGCCTTCTCTGGCCGAAGTGATGCTGGAGGCGGAAAGACACAAGCGTGAGACTAACCGCTTGCTGGAGCGGATTGAGCAGAACACTACACACCATGAGCGAAATGACTTGGTGTCAATCAATGACTTCATCAAGTTGTACCCACCAAAGTTTAACCATTCCGTCGAGCCCCTCGACGCGGATGACTGGCTTCGCAGCATCACCCACAAGCTACATTCTGCCAACGTAGCCGAAGCTGGTAAGGTTACTTATGCTACCTATCACCTCGAAGGCCCTGCTAGTCTTTGGTGGGAAAATTTTGAAGCTATGCGCCCGGTCGGCCAAATCACTACTTGGGCTGAATTCAGTGAGGCTTTCCGTGAGCATCACATCCCGGAAGGTCTCATAGATCGCAAGAGGGAAGAGTTCTGCAATTTCACCCAAGAAAGACTGACTGTATATGCATATAGTCGTGAATTTGGGAATCTGGCACGATATGCTCCTGAAGAGGTATCCACTGACGCTAAGAAGCAGGCAAGGTTCCGCAAGGGACTTAGCCCTGACCTTCGCCGCGATCTTCGTCTGCACGAGTGCACCTCCTTTCAGAAGCTGGTCAATAAAGCCATCAGTGCTGAGACAGGCCAGTCTGACTATGACGCTTCACGCAAGCACTCTCGTGGTTTTGGCTCTTCATCCGGCTCTGGATCTCAGAAGCGCCGGGTGTGGATTCCAAGCACGGCACTGCCACCCAGGTTCATTTCGAGGCCATCCTTTGAGGCGCCTCGCCCCAACCAGCAGTTTGCACCATCCAAGCCCTATGGTGGCCCCGCTGCTAATGCTGCTCCACGCCCCAATGTTGTGAAATGTTTCAAGTGTGGAGAGCCGGGTCACTATAGTCGAGAGTGTCCCCAGAACAACAACCTCAATCAGTCTGGAAAGTCCGTTGGCTGTGGTAAGCCAGCGGGAAAGGCATTCTATGCCAAGCCGGTCACCACTACACGTGGCCATGTCAACTATGTCTCAGCCGAGGAGGCTCCTAACGTTGTCCTTGGTACGCTCCTTGTTAATTGCCATCCGGCATCTGTTCTTTTCGATACTGGAGCATCTCATTCATTCATATCCGAGAGCTATGCTCAATTGCATAACACAACATTCTGTGACGTGCCCATTTGCATGGTAATTCAAATTCCGGGTTCGAAATGGAAAACTTCTAGAGTAAGCCATGTGAACGAAATTCTTGTCGATAGACTTGTCTTTCTTGCATCTTTAATAGCTCCCAAGTCCTCGGACATAAACATCATCTTGGGTATGGACTGGATGTCAGCTCATTACGCTAAGATTGATTGTGCCACTAGAACCATTCAACTTACTCACCCATCGGGCAAGATAGTCAATGTCTTAACTCGAGTGGCCAAGTGCCAGCTTTACTCCCTAAATGCCAACCCACTTCCAGGCCTTAAAGATATTCCGGTAGTCTGGGACTTTCCGGATGTCTTTCCAGAAGAACTGCCAGGTGTTCCACCTGACAAGGATGTCGAGTTTGTAATAGACCTTGCTCCAGGAACCGTTCCAATTTCTAGAAGACCCTATAAGATGGCACCCTTAGAACTAGCCGAGCTTAAGAACCAACTCGATGAGTCCTTGAAAAAGGGTTTCATCCGTCCTAGTTCCTCTCTTTGGGCTTGCCCCGTCCTCTTCATCAAAAAGAAGGATGGGACGGATCGGATGGTTGTAGATTACCGACCTGTCAACTTGGTCACTATAAAGAACAAGTATCTGCTTCCCAGGATCAACAATCTGTATGACCAGCTCGCTAGATCCTCAGTCTTTTCCAAGATGGGTTTGAGGTTGGGCTACCATCAAATCAAAATTAGAAACGGGGACATTCCCAAAATGGCCTTTGTTACTCGCTATGGCCAACACGAGTACACCGTTATGTCCTTCGGTTTAACCAATGCCCTGGCCACCTTCTCTCGGTTAATGAACTCGGTCTTCATGGAGTATTTGGATAAATTCGTCGTACTATACCTCGATGACATACTCATCTACTCCAAGAATGAAGAGGAACATGCCGAACATCTAAGGCTGGTAGTGACGAAACTTCGAGAGCATCACCTTTATGCCAAATTCTCCAAGTGTGAATTTTGGTTGCCAGAATTGACCTATCTAGGCCATGTAATCTCTGGTAAGGGTATTGCTGTCAATCCCAAGCGAGTTCAAGCCGTCCTTGATTGGACTCCACCTGAGACGGTCAAGCAAGTTCGGAGCTTCCTTGGCTTAGCGAGCTATTGTCGCCGCTTCGTCGAGAATTTCTCCAAGGTTTCTAAACCTCTAACTGAACTCCTCAAGAAAGATAAAAAGTTCGAGTGGACCCCAGAGAGCGAGTTTAGCTTTCAGAAACTGAAAAAATGCCTGACATCTGCTCTCGTACTGGTACCACCAGATTTCTCCAAGGACTTTATTATCTATTGCGATGCCTCGCGACAAGGACTAGGTTGCATACTCATGCAAGATCGTCAGGTAATTGCCTATGCTTCACGACAATTACACCCACATGAGGAAAATTATCCCACACATGATCTAGAGCTTGCAGCTGTAGTCCATGCACTTAAAACTTGGCGACATTACCTCCTCGGTAATCGTTGCAAGATCTTCACCGATCACCAAAGTTTGAAATATATCTTCACCCAACCGGATTTGAATCTCAGGCAAAGATGTTGGGTCGAGTTGATCTCGGATTACGACTTAGGAATAACTTACACCCCGGGCAAAGCCAATGTCATGGCTGATGCACTAAGTCGTATATCCTATTGTAACAACATGATGTTACAACAAAGTCAACCACTTATCCATGAGGAATTTTGTAAGCTTAATCTTCACATTGTTCCTCGAGGATTCCTATCCACCCTTTTGGCGAAACCTACCCTTACGGATCAGATCATCAAGGCATAGAAGGTAGATCCGAGAATCTCTCGTATTAAGAGAAACATTAAGAAAGGAGTCGCGAATTGTTTCTCCGTTGATGATCAAGGTGTCGTATACTTTGGAAACCGCTTAGTTGTTCCCAAGGCATGACACCTGAGGCGGCTGATCCTTAAGGAAGCTCATGAATCCCCTCTCACCATTCATCCTGGTAGTACTAAGATGTATCAAGACCTACGCCAGAGGTTTTGGTGGAGTAGGATGAAGAGAGAAATTGCTCAATACATTGCCAGCTGCGACGTCGGTCGTCGTGTTAAAGCAGAGTATCAACGGCCTGCTGGCACCCTTCAACCTTCGGCTATTCCTGAGTGGAAATGGGATAAAATCAGTATGGATTTGATTACTGGGTTTCCTAGGACCAAGAGAGGGAATAATGCCATCTTCGTCGTGATCGACCGTCTTCCCAAAGTAGCCCATTTCCTACCTGTTCATGAGAGTATCACTGCTAGCCAGCTAGCTGATTTATACATCTCCCGAATAGTGTCTCTTCATGGTGTCCCATTGGAAATTAACTCAGACCGTGGGAGTCTCTTCACCTCTCGATTTTCGGAAAGTTTCCAAAATTCTATGGGAACCCGTCTCTCTTTTAGCACTGCCTTCCATCATCAATCAAGTGGTCAAGTAGAGCGAGTCAATAAAATTCTGGAAGATATGCTCCGAGCTTCTGTCATCTCATTCGGAATGGGTTGGGAGAAATGCCTTCCATTCGCGGAGTTTGCTTATAACAATGGTTATCAAGCTAGCTTGGGCAAAGCTCCTTTCGAAGTTCTCTATGGACGAAAATGTCGAACGCCTCTTAACTGGTCACAAACCGGGGAAAGACAACTCTTTGGCCCGGATATGATCCAGGAAGCAGAAGAGCAGGTTCGCGTTATTCGTGAGAAATTGAAAACGGCCCAATCTCGCCAAAAGAGTCAATATGACCGCAAGCATAAGCCTATGTCTTATGAAGTTGGCGAGAAGGCTTACCTTCGGGTTACACCTTTGAAGGGAACCCATCGATTTGGTATCAAAGGCAAGTTGGCTCCTCGTTACATTGGACCCTTTCGCATTCTTGCCAAACGAGGGGAAGTTGCCTACAAGTTGGAACTACCTCCGCTTCTTTCCAAAGTTCATGATGTCTTCCACATTTCTCAACTCAGGCGTTGCTTCTCGGATCCTATCCGTGGAGTGGACCATTAAACGCTTGATCTACAAGATAACCTCTCATATCGGGAATATCCCGTTTGTATCCTTGATCAAGCCGAGCGTACCACTCGACGCCATAATATCAAGTTTCTCAAGGTTCAATGGTCACACCATTCCGAGAAAGAAGCCACTTGGGAAAGGCAGGATCGTCTTTGACTCGAGTACCCCACCTTCTTCTCGGAGGATCCTAAATCTCGGGACGAGATTCTTTTGAGTGGGGGTGACTTGTCACACCCTAGCTGGTTCATGCATTGGAGTGTTGCATCATGTCTACTTTTACAGAAACTTGAAATGGGGATGACAGAACCCCCAGCACCCCCTGGAAACAACTAGGGTTTACTAAAATTATTTTCAATGAACCCAAAATGCCCTTCACAAAATGTTCATCATTTATGGATTGGGTTAAAACCCCTGGAAAAAATGGTGCACTCTTTTCTAGGACATTCTGGATTCTTTGAATTAAATCATAAGTATTTGAATTTGGGCATTTAAATGCTATAAAATATTTTAAATGCCCAAATAATCTGGATTTAAGTGAAGGCTGTTAGGAATAATCCCAACAGAGCCCACAATTATTTTCAGGATTTTAGCAAGTGCCTAAGTATTTTTAATAAAGCCCTAATGTTATAGAAAAATAGAAAAAGAAAACAAACAGGAAAGAGAGGAAGAGAAAGCTTACCTGGCGCCCACCCAGCAGGACCACCTGCCGGCCCAGCCCAGCCAACGCTCCAGCGAGCTGCTTGGCTTGGCCGGGCAGGCAGGCAGCTGCTCGACGCCAGCACCAGGGCGTGCCACGCAGCTGCCCGCCGCCCTGCTTCCTCCCCTCGCCGCTCTGCTGGCCTGGACGACCTCCACGTCGCGCACCGAACCCCCTGGACACGTCCATTCCCCGCTGCCTCTCTCCCTCGCTCCCCTCCGCCATGGCCGACACAGCCGCCGCCGTTCCGCCGCCGTAACCGCGCCCACCGTCGTCAACGCACCGCTCCACCATGTCCTGAAGCTCCGCCACTCCCTCCTCGACCGTACCACCGAGCCACGCCCTGCCGGAGGCCCTCGAGCGTCTTCACCGAGCTCGTCTTCAACATCCTGCCGGCCAGATCGCCTCTGCCGCCCCGCTTGCTCCGGCTCGTCTCCGACCTCGCCGTCAACTCCGTCGCAACCGCCGTGAGCTTAGCCACCTCCCTATCCTCTCCGCTCTCCTTCTCGTGCACCACAGCGAGCACACGGAGTTCGCCCGCACGCGCCGCCGCGGAGCTCGTCGTCGACGAGGCTCCGGCCATGCCACGGCCGCGCCACTTAGTCCACTAACTTCACCACATCCCCAGGAGCACAACGCACCACGCCCGTGCCTCGCCTTGCCTCCTAGCGACGGGTCCGAGCTCACCCGAGCTCCGTCCGCCGCCAAACTCATCGTCGGCGCCGTTTCCGGCGACCCCGAGCCCAACCACCCGCACCAACCGCCGCGGCTCGCTCCCAGCTATCTGTAGAGCCCAACGGCGCCCTATAGGTGAAACCTGCACCTGCACCGCCGCATTTGGCCTCGCCGGTGGCTAAACGCCAGCGAGTTGACCCCGTTTGACCATGGGTGGGCCTAGTTTGACCCCCCCCTGGGTCAATGACAGGTAGGACCCAGCCCTGCTGACTAATTAGGATTAGTATTAACTAATATCTAGTTAAACTAATCACACTGACACGCGGGACCCACTGTCAGGTTTGACCTGGACCGTCCCCGTTGACCACTAACGTCACCCTGACGCACTGCTGACGCAATAACTAATTTCTGGATTTATTTTTATACAGAAAATTCCAGAAATTGTTGCAAACTTCAAAAATTCATAGAAATTATTCTGTAACTCCAAATGCAAAGATTTATATATGAATTTTGATCAGAAAAATTCAATCTATCCATTGGAAATGGTTTCATGCATGACAGAACAAGTTAACCTTGCTGTTTAAGCAAAATAAGATAGTGCACTAAAATGGCTATGTTAAATGAACAAACATTTGAATCTTTGATTCAAATGAGTTCATTCCTTTCTGTTTTAGCTTGCATTAGGCCAAGACACATTCATATTGCCATGTCATAGCATGCATCATATTGTTGCATATCGTCATGTGTTGATTATGTTCGGTGTGTTTTTCATGGTAGGTTATGTCTCTGATTATAACCCCGAATATCCGTCTGAAGGGCAGTACTCTACTACCACTACATCAGGCAAGCAACCCATTGATCATTCCAATACAAACCCATGTTCTTGCTTCTGCTCTTGTTTACTGCATTAAGACAACGTGATTCAAACTGCTGTGTGTTGCGGTAGTTGAAACCACTTCCTTTGCATGACCTGTCATTGCCACAGTAACTAGATGAAACCCACTAGCATGTGTAGGAGTTGATTGAGCCATATTTGTGTTCCTACCATGCTATGCCTGCTATACTTAGAGTTGTGTCAGGTCTGGTTCATCTGGGTGATGGGCTAGGGTGAAATGATTATGTCGGTAATGTGAGGGATGTGTTGAACATGTTTTGGTAAAGGTATCATTGAGAGGCCATGTAGGAGTACATGGTGGGTTGTTTCATTGAGGCCGTCCCTAAGAACTAAGATCTGTATATGTGATTTAAGATTCAGTTACTACCATACATTGGGCCCGAAACCAATGGACCCTCTCGGCTTCTTAATCACCCTAGTACTCTGTCCAGGAATTGCAATTAGTTTCTCATGTTTGTAGGTTATGTGTTGGCGGCCGTGCATAGCACTGACCCTAGGGGTGGGCTATGTTGCGGTAGATACACCGTGGCATGATGTACCGAGTCACCCGTTTGGTGTCTCGGGAACCCTGTTCACATCGTTAAGGGCCGTATGTGGAAACCTCGGATGGACTCCCTGCGGATGGAACCTGGATAGGCGATAAACCTGGACTAGAGACTTGAGTGTTTGGGTAGGCCGTGGCCGACACCCTCGTTGGGCCTCCACTTGAAGGTTGCTGAGTACATGTCGTGTAAACGGATGTAAGTGGTGAAAGCGTGTATGAAGATGTACACCCCTGCAGGGTATAAAACTATTTGAATAGTCACGTCCACAGTAAAGGACTACTTGGTTGCCTATACAGTTCATAGACAAGTTAATGGATACTACTAAAAGACTCAAGTGTGAGTACCGAGGATGGCCCTCTCGTAGGATGATGAGGGAGGATCCCCGATTGAGTATTGTGTTGGTGATTAGTGGACTCGTGTGCGAAAACTATTTTACTAGTGGTGTTCCGTAGGATAGCTTAGCCAAGAGTCAAGCTGGCTTGCTGCAATAACTCCACCACATTCTTGAGAATGAGCATGTATAGTAGGTTCTGATGTAAGAATTGTTGAGTACCTTTGTACTCATGTTTGTTTAATTATTGTTTTCAGACAACAACACCGCCCCCTCCGATGGGTTTTATGTAGATCGCGACGTCGATGAGTGACTTGCCACCCAGGTGGTGATCCTGACCATGGAGGGCTCTATGTAGATAGACAGGCTTTGAGAAGCCTTCTTTCTTTCGAGTGTCTGTACTCAGACTATTTGCTTCCGCATGTGCTTGTATGCTTGTATGACTTGAGTGTCGGGTCATGTGACCCCTACCTATATGAACATGTTATGTATGGCTCTCTGGAGCTTTTAAATAAAGTACTTGAGTTGTAGAGTTTTGCTGTGATGCCATGTTGTATTTACACATATCGAGCATATTGTGTGTATGATTGAAATGCTTGGTATGTGTGGGATCCGACAATCTAGTTGTTTATCCTTGGCAGCCTTTCTAATGGGGAAATGCAGTCTAGTGTTACTCGAGCCATAGTAGTCCGCTACAGCCCGGTTCACCGGAGTCCTGCTAGCCCAGCACTACTACTCAGGACACTTGACTGGCCGGCATGTGTTTCACTTCGTTCTTATGTCTGTCCCTTCGAGGAAATGTCACGCGGTGACATCCGGAGTCCTGCCTAGCCTGCTATAGCCCAGGTTCCCCGGAGTCCTGTTAGCCCAGTGCTACAGCCCGGATTCACTCGCTGATGACCGACATGCTCGATGTGATTCATGTATGTCTGTTCCCATAGGTCTGTGCCGCTTTGGGTTCTCGACTAGCCATGTCCACCCGGGTTCTCTGTCATATGGATGCTAGCAACACTATCATATACGTGAGCCAAAAGGCAAAAATGGTCCCGGGCCATGGTAAGGCGACACACGTGGGGATACCGTGCGTGAGGCCGCAATGTGATATGAGGTGTTACCGGCTAGATCGATGTGACTTGGAATCGGGGTCCTGGCAGCTATTGCCTGGAGATGTGTCTCGGTCATTTCTACATAGTTCTTGAACCCGTATGGTCTGCATGCTTAACGTTGGATGATGATTTCTATTATGAGTTGTGTGATTTGATGTACCAAAGTTTGTTCGGAGTCCCGGATGAGATCACGGACATGAAGAGGAGTCTCGAAATGGTCAAGAGGTGATATTCATATATTGGAAGGCATATTCGGACACCGGAAGTGTTCCGGGTGATACGGGGTCATCCGAAGGGGTTCCGGGCAACCCCCGACAAAGATATGGGCTTGATGGGCCAAGTAAGGGAACACACCAGCCCACAAGGGGCTAGTGCACCCCCTATAGGGCCAACCACGTGGGGAGAAACGAAAAGGAGAGGAGGAAAAGGAAAGTATGAAGTAGGACTCCTGCTTCCTTCCCCTCCCTCCTCCTTCATTTCCCCCTTGTCCAAATATGGTAAGGGGGATGAATTGGACTAGGGGCCCAAGTAGGATTCCTCCTACTTGGGTGCGCCCTAGGCTGCCTCCCTCCCTCTCCCTCCTGTATAAACGTGGGGAGGGCACCCCTAGAACGCACATCAATTGTTCATAGCTGTGTGCGGCGCTCCCCTCCACAGTTAACACCTCGGTCATATCGTCCTAGTGCTTAGGCGAAGCCCTGTGCCGATAACATCATCATCACCGTCACCACACTGTCATGCTGACGAAACTCTCCCTGGGCCTCAACTAGATCAAGAGTTTGAGGGACGTCACCTAGCTGAACGTGTGCAGATCGCGGAGGTGTCGTTCGTTCGGTACTTGGATTGGTTGGATCGCGAAGACGTTTGACTACATCAACCGCGTTACTAAACGCTTCCACTTTCGGTCTACGAGGGTACGTAGACACACTCTCCCCGCTCATTTCTATGCTTCTCCTAGATAGATCTTGCGTGATCGTAGGAGTTTTTTTGAAATACTACGTTCCCCAATAATTGGCTGACAGTAGGGACGCACATGGCCCATGGCCGCTTGCAGCAAGTGCCCCCGTATTATGCCAAAACAAATGATTTATCCCCCTGAAAAGTTTGACCCACCAGCTACATCTTCGCACGCAAGGAAGTGCTTCCTTTATTACACAGAAATAAAAAGTTTCCTCTCCGTGACAGCTGGGGCCCACCAGCTTTATTACGATCCTTTTCATGAAAATATAGATTGTACCGAAGATCCTATATTATTTTTTATTCTAACTTGAAAAAGAAGAAATAAAAAAACTAGAAAACATCTTCGTACACAAGGAAGTGCCACCTTATTACGTGAAAAAAATTGATTCCCCCTATTAGCTGGGACCCACCAGATTTGTAGGCTGACTTGTGGGCCTACGAAGTTAACGCGTACGCAGGGCTTTGTCAACTTAGTCAATAAACGATTCTAGTTGCACTGACCGTTCGATGTTAATCCAACGGCCAAGCTGCGTCTTCAACCTGTGGTCTTGTTGCTCCAGCCGCCCAAACCTGTGCCCGTCGTACCGCCTGCTCCAGCCTCCCGTGGCCGACTGTGCTACCGCACAGGCCTCACCGCCATACTACTAATGGCCAGGCCTTCCCTCTACCCACCCACTCCCCCTGTTATTCTCCGGAGATGGCAGCCTCAAACCGCAGCCGAAGTAGTCAACCCTCATACTCCCCTCCACGTGGGCATCCACTATTGCGTATTCCCCAACTCTGGGTCGTTCCCTTCCTAGGCCACGTCGTTGTTCACCACCTTGGTGCTCTTGGTCGGTACGGCATCGTCAACACGGTCAACGAACGACAGCCATCAGAAGAGGACTTTAAGTGGAGAGGCTGACAGCTGGGTCCATGGCCGCATGCCAGGAAGTGCCTCCTTATTACGCACAAAATAATGATTCCTCCACCTGACACCTTGGACCCACCGGAAGGGCCTCTGTATTTTGAGAAAAAACGTTTCCCCCTGACAGCTGGGAACCACCGGCTTTATCTTCGCACGGAAGGAATTGCCTTCTTACCTCCTGACAGCTGGGACCTACCAGGTTGAAGCGAAGGTAGCGTTATCTATCCGGCCGCGAACGTGTACGTACATAGTGGTTGATCGGTGTTGAGGGAGTCCTGGATTACGGGGTCCTCGGGCGTCCGGGCTATTCAACATGGGCCGGACTAATGGGCCGTGAAGATACAAGATGGAAGACTTTCCCCCGTGTCCGGATGGGACTCTCCTTTGCGTGGAAGGCAAGCTTGGCATGCGGATATGAATATTCCTTTCTCTGTAAACCGACTCTATATAACCCTAGCCCCCTCCGAAGTCTATATAAACCGGATGGTTTTGTCCGTAGAGGCGATCATAATCATATATGCTAGACATCTAGGGTTTAGCCATCACGATCTCATGGTAGATCAACTCTTATAACCCCTATACTCATCAAAGTCAATCAAGTAGGACGTAGGGTATTACCTCCATCAAGAGGGCTCGAACCTGGGTAAACATCGTGTCCCCTGTCTCCTATTACCATCGATCCTTAGATGCACAGTTTGGGACCCCCTACCCAAGATATGCTGGTTCTGACACCGACATTGGTGCTTTCATTGAGAGTTCCCATGTAGCATCAACTAAAGGACTAATGGCTCGCCTTGTCTTCAATGACAGTATCTCTTCCGAAGGAGCCCTAATTCCAGGGCAAACCCATTGGCTCGGCAACTTCACTATGGGTGCCCATCCGGCCATTAAGCCAAAGGCAACCCCCCAAGTCGCCGAAAATCCCCTTTGCATCGGCCCCGAATATTCTGACAAGATGGACCCGATAGATCTATCGTCTTTGAACAAACTGTTAGATCGCATCGCCACCCTGGGAGTCTCCATTGACTATGTCCGGATAGGGCTTAAACCCGATCAGAGAGAAACTAAATCTCCGCCGGTCACCCATCAGGTAGCAGTTATGGAGGAACAGGCTGACAATAACTCCTCTCCTACATTGAGAACCAACTATGTTCGGATTTCCGAACCCGGAGAACCAGATACCCAACCTCGAGAGGACATTCCCTGTCCTCCGAACACAAAGTCGTGCGTCAAGCCTGAGAATTCCCCGGACACTCCGGATCCGGGGCTGGTAACCTCGGAAATTCTTCAAGCTCCGGACTCCATGGTGGGTCAAGGTGCGAATTTGAACCCGCCCACCCACCACATGAAATATTCTCCAAGCAACTCCGGCTCTCCGGACATATGCGACCTAATGCATGTGCGGCAGCAGCCTCAGGAAACATTCCACCACTTTTGGGCTAGATTCCTCCTTGTTAAAAACAAGATAAAGGACTTCTGCAACGATGATGCAATTTCAGTATTTCGCAACAACTGTACAGACGAGGGAATCCTTAATGCCCTCAATCGCCGATGTGTCCTGCACTTCGCAGATTGGCCACGCATAGTATAGAAGTACTGCGCAATGGAAAGCGCCTAGAAAACTCAGACTGCCCGCTAGGAACCGCGGGCCTTTAAGCCATCTCCCGGACGGGCAAAAAGTGTGCACCCTCACGGGGCAGCTAATCATCATCCCATGGACAAGAAATTCAAGCCCTTTACGGGACACAGAACTGTCTTCGAAGAATGGCTCGACAGGCCCTGTCAAATACATAGGACGCCGAATACCGAACCAACTCACTGCCTATGGGCATGTTGGATACTCCGGCAGGTGGCCAAGAGCGGTGAGGGTATCCTCACCAATACTACACTAGAAAAGTACTCTTTGGAACACGATCCCGAAGTACTCACAGTCATTGAGACATTCTCATCAAATAATCGATGCAAACGGGTGCTTCGCGACCTTGCTGAAGTCTACCATGTAGAAGCAATCAAACCTTGGAATGATACGCCAATTACTTTTAATTCCAATGATGAACCAAGATCCCGCTCAGTCCGGGCACCAGCCGCTCTGGTCCTCAACCCAATTGTGGACGGTTTTCGGCTCACTAAAGTGCTAATGGACGGTGGCAGCGGAGTGGACCTCATCTACGAGGACACGCTCAATAAAATGCAAATGGACAAGAGTCGCATTGAGTAGAGCAATACATCCTTTAGGGGAATCATTCCCAGCAGGGAAGCAAGATGCTCGGGGAAAATTAAGCTGGGATGTGGTATTCGGCACACCAGAAAACTATAGATCCGAAGAGATAATCTTCCAGGTGGCTCCTTTTAACAGTGGATACCATGCCCTGTTAGGGCGAGATGCATTCACATGCTTTCAAGCTATACCTCATTATGGGTATATGAAGCTCAAAATGCTCAGGCCCAATGGTGTTATCACTATCTCTAGTGATCCGGATATAGCACTTCGCGCCGAAAATAAAACCGCATCCCTGGCCCTTGAGGCATTTTCCGAAACCCTACCGGCCGATGAACTCACTGCACTGTGTTCCACGGTGGATAGAGACGATGTAATTCTTGACAAAAGGCCCAAATCCACCTCTTTCAAGCCAGCTGACGAGATAGTCAAATTTCAAGTCCACCTGACGAATCCCAGGAAAACAGCTTCCGTTGGGGCGCAGCTGGACCCGTCGGTCGACGCTGCATTATGTTTGTTCTTGCGCGAGAATTGGGACATCTTCGCCTAGCACCCTGATACGTTGTATCCATAATTTTTTATTGTTCCATGCCAATATTCTACAACTTTCATATACTTTTGGCAAATTTAATACTATTTTTGGGACTAACATATTATTCCAGTGCCCAGTGACAGTTCCTGTTTGTTGCATGTTTTTTGTTTCGCAGAAAATCCATATCAAACGGAGTCCAAATGGGATAAAAACTGATGGAGATTTTTTTAGAATATATGTGATTTTGGGGAAGAAGAATCAACGCGAGACAATGCCCGAGGGGGCCACGAGGTAGGGGGCGTGCCCCAGGGGGTGAGGCGTGCCCTGGGCCCTCATGGCCACCCCGTAAGGCAGTTGGTGCCCTTCTTTCGCCGCTAATATCCGGATAAAAATCGTGTCCAAATTTCAGCCCAATCGGAGTTATGGATCTCCGGGAATATAAGAAATGGTGAAAGGACAGAATCTGCAACGCAGAAACAGAGAGAGACAGAGAGACAGATCCAATCTTGCAAGGGCTCTCGCCCCTCCACCGCCATGAAGGCCATGGACCAGAGGGGAAACCCTTCTCACATCTAGGGAGAAGATCAAGGAAGAAGAAGAAGAAGAGGTGGAGGGGGGCCTCTCCCCCTCTCTTTCGGTGGCGCCAGAACGCCGTCGGGGCCATCATCGTCACCGCAATCTACACCAACACCTCCGTCATCTTCACCAACATCTTCATCACCTTCCCCCATCTATCTACAGTGGTCCACTCTCCCACAACCCGCTGTACCCTCTACTTGAACATGGTGCTTTATGCTTCATATTATTATCCAATGATTTGCTGCCATCCTATGATGTCTGGGTAGATTTCCCTTGTCCTATCGGTAATTGGTGAATTGCTATGATTGATTTAATTTTCTTGTGGTTATGTTGCTATCCTTTGGTGGTGCCCATCATATGAGCGCACGATTGGATCACACCATAGGGTTAGTTGTATGCTGATAGGACTATGTATTGGAGGGCAAGAGTGACAGAAGCTTCAACCTAGCATAGAAATTGATGCATACGGGATTGAAGGGGGGCAAAAATATATTAATGCTATGGTTGGGTTTTACCTTAATGAATGTTAGTAGTTGCGGATGCTTGCTAATAGTTCCAATCATAAGTGCATAGAATTCCAAGTCAGGGATGACATGCTAGCAGTGGCCTCTCCCACATAAAACTTGCTATCGGTCTAGTAAAGTAGTCAATTGCTTAGGGACAACTTCGCAACTCCTACCACGACTTTTCCACACTCGCTATACTAAACTTTATTGCTTATTTACCTAAAACAGCCCCTAGTTTTTATTTACGTGCTCTTTATATTCTTGCAAACCTATCCCGTTACACCTACAAAGTACTTCTAGTTTTATACTTGTTCTAGGTAAAGCGAACGTCAAGCATGTGTAGAGTTGTATCGGTGGTCGATAGAACTTAAGGGAATATTTGTTCTACCTTTAGCTCCTTGTTGGGTTCGACACTCTTACTTATCAAAAGAGGCTACAATTGATCCCCTATACTTGTGGGTTATCAAGAGCTTTTTCTGGCGCCGTTGCCGGGGAGTTATAGCGTGGGGTGAATATTCTCGTGTGTGCTTGTTCGCTTTATCACTAAGTTGTTTTTATTTGGTGCTCTTGTTTTGTATCTTTAGTTATGGGTAGGAAACACAAAATACCAAAAAAATAGTGGCACCTACTGAACCAATGGTTGAAAAACCACTCAAAATGATGTAGGGTAGGAACCCTATAGGCCGATCTTTCACGAAAGGAGCGGATCCTTTGATGAACACGAGGGGAAAACGAGGGAAACACAAGAGGAAACATGAGAGAAATCACTCAACCAAAAAGAATAGATCACACATGCGCCAGATCGATGAACACAAAGGTGAGATACAAGATCCAAAGTCAAGAACGGACGATACAAACGGTAACCGGTTCTTCTCCGTAAGGAGGTCTTGAATCCACGGGGGGATCTTCCCTTCGAAAGGGGGCTTGAATCTAAAGGGATCTTCTCCGTAGAGGCCGTGGTCTCTCTCGTGGAGTAGATCCGATATGGATGAGCGTAGCTCTATCTCTCAAATGAGCTATCACAACGCTGACCCTAGAAAGGAGGAGGGAGAGGTCTATTTATAGTCTTAGTGGAAATGGGGGGTGAAGTGAAGGGGTACATGGGCCTCAGCCTGCAACTGGACACAGCCAGGGGTCGGACGTCCGGTGGGCGTCGGACGTCCGGAGACTCACGGGCGGCCGGTCGTCCAGTAGACGTCGGACGTCCGCTCGATTTGGCTCAGACGCAGGAGTGCCGGATTTCTGGAGGGGGCCGGTCGTCCGGTTGTCGGTCGTCTGCTCGCGTCGTACGTCCGCTCATTTGGCTCGGGTGCGGGGTCACCGGTCGTCCGGTCTGGGCCGGTCCTCCGGTGGATCTTCAGGCGCCGGACGTCCGGACCCGACCGGTCGTCCGGTGGCTGGAGCTTCTTCGACAGCTCTTCTTCTTGCGTCTTCGTTTCCATGCTTCCCTCGCGGATGGTGTACTTGTTCCATGCCGCTTGCACTCCTCCTCATCGTCTGTAGTGTTCCGACAATACCTATGCATGCACACGAGTGGAGTGTCAAGTAGTATAACATCCTCGAAGGGGTCAAGTGAGCACGTGTAAAGGACATGATTCACCTTTTTGTATGTGAAGTAGAGGTCGCATGTGTCACTTGCCAAACGGACTCTTAACATGGTGATGTCCGTAGGATGGTCCGCATCATCTCCCCTCCCTTGGGAAAGATCCGACCTCAGATCAAAAATCAAATCACCATGGGAAAGAGAGGGCTTTGCCGTGTAGGAGTGGACGTTCACCAAGTAGTCGTCGTCTTCAAGCTTGAAGTGGGCACTCTCCAATGTCGCACCGTCTTGGGATTCCTTAAAAATGAGCAAGGACAACAAACACTTGGAAAAATGAATGTGGTTAGCGTTAGTGCAAAACCAAGCATTCAAGGGGTGATTCACCAAACAAGTGTCGTCATCATGCAAAGCATATGGTGTGACAAAGGATTGTGACATGGCATATAAGCACATAAATTGAGCACAAGCAAAGTTATCATGGGGACAAGCATGTAAATGGTTGTCATCAAACGCATGAAGTGAGCAAGTATGAATCATTGGTGATGCAACAAGGCAAGTAATCATAGGAATCAAGTCGTGCAAGCTAGTAGTGCAAGGATGCAACATACTAGAGGAAAGCATGGCAATCATGTCATGTGAGAAAATAATAGTCATGGGCAATGTACATGACATATCGCAAGCACGAACACAAAGCAAGATAATAGTATCATCATAGGCATGGGGCACAAAGCAAACATGGCAATAACAAGCAATGTCTCCACCAAGCTTGCAAATACACATACAAGTATGATAATCAATCATCATGTGTAATGCAAAGCATGGGTCACGAATGCATGGCAAAAGCATAGTAATGAGCATATCATGCAAAGTGATCATGACAAGATGGGCATAGAATATGTAGTGGACAATAACCCATAGCCAAGTGAGGGTCATGTAGAAGAAATGCGCGAAGTCTTTGCGCGAAGAGAGTGGTGGGAAAGACAATCCATGGGATCTCAAGTCATCGTTGCTCTCTAGAGCTCGTTATGTCAACTCATGGGATTGCGAGGTTGACATGAATTCATGGGTACCTACACAAAAGAGACACAAACTAAAAAAATTGTGTGTGTGGTAAATGTACACATCATCCATCATGATGTGTATGTGCATGTGAAAGTTAGCACAAGACAAGAGTTGCTCAAAGAAATTTGATGCATGGTATAAGAACATGTCATCCATCATGAAAGAATAGTTATTGTGTATGACACGATGGAGATGCAAATTGAGCATACAAGTATAAGGATCATGCAATGGATGGGAGTGATCACAATCTCCTAAAATGTATGAGGAAACTATGGGGGTCTCCTCATGTGCAATATTTGAAACATCATACGGAGAAAATGGGCAACACCCAAAACAATGCATATCCGAAGCTAGGTGGTCATGGCATGGCATATGAGATAAATGAAGCAAAGGTAGCATGTCAATATCATCACAAGAGAAACAAATGCCAATAACCATAGGCTTGTCATCTATGCCATAAATGCAAATTGGGTTAATCTTAATGGCATGTGCATAGTCACTATGAAGAGATTTCAAATATGACATGTGGTCGATCTCATGCATAGCATATGACAAGTCAAGCGGATTGGAAAACATGATGTGACCGAGAGAATTAGCACAAGAAATCTTATGTAACATGGCATCACAACTAATAGATTCCACATGGCAATCATCATACTCATCATAAATGGGTAAATCATCGCATGGGGAAGTCACACTAGCATGAAGCATGGAAATAGGTTGATCATCATCATGCAAGCAATCATTGTCAAGAATGTCCACTAGTGGGACTAGAGCATCACTGTCACCTATGTTACCGTTCTCATTCCACTCAAGAGGTGTAGGTGAGGTGTGAAAGATCAAATGGTGGTCATCTTCATCTTGATGGAACCATGTGGGGGGTGCATCATATTCCACCATGGCCATCGTCTTGTCCAAAGTGGCCTCGCATGACCTATCAACTATCTCACTCTCTCTATGTGGTGGTTCACGCACTCCCTCAAAATAGGTGCACTCAATATCACGTATGGTGGAGTCACTCATCTCACTCAGGTGGTGGGGGTTGTGGATCTCCTCACATGGGAATTGATGCAACACATCATATATGGGGCTAGTGGTGAAGTCACTCTCACTCTCAATATGGTGGCAAAAGTCACTCAAGTCATCAAATGTTGCCATGGTCGAAGGGAAAATCCCATACTCAACCATCTCATCGCCGTTGCCATGGATGAGGGCTGAAGATGGCACATCATCACTCTCGCCTCCTAAGATGGAAGCATCATCCTTGCTCGCCACCTTGTCGCTCACCTTCAAAGCTTGGTCCTTGAGGGTCTCCGTAGTCATACTCGTCGCCGCATCGTCTTGAAAAAGAGTCATGGAGGACTTGGCAACATCAATGCCACAAAGAGGAATGTCGGTGAAGTCGACCTTGGGAGCATCGTCTTGGAGCTCGTCGGGCTAGGACATCTTGGTGGTACTATCCTCATGCTCACCTTCTTGGAGCTTGGTCTTAGAGAAGTGTGCTTGGGGTCGAGAAGCCTTGGCCTTCATGAGTTCTTGTTCCGACATGAGAGCGCCAATGTAGTTGTCGTTGAGGGACTTGTAGTTCTCGAGGAAGATCATCTTGGAGATGTCGTTGTGCAATCCCATCATGAAGTGGAACTTTATCGAAATGGGGTCGTCCACGCCGTCTCGTTGCAAGGCAATCTTCATCTCCTTGAAGTACTCGTCGATGGACTTGGATCCTTGGATGGTGTTCTCTAATTGGTGTAAAACTTGTTACATGTAGGTTGGAGGCACAAACTCGCGCCGCAAAGCTCTCTTCGTCTTGGGCCAACTCATGTCATAGGTCTCTGAAGATGCGTGAAGCCACCATGTGGATGCGTAGTTGTGGAAGTTCCTTGTGACGCACTTCACTTGATCTTCGGGATGGACTTGATGTAGCTTGAGTTAGTCGTCCATCAAATGCTCCCACTCGAGATACTCCTCGGGTTCTTGAGTCCCATAGAAAGGAATCGTGTGGTCGATGTCGAGGTCGTAGTAGCTCGTGGAAGTCGCAGACTTGAGCTTGGGGAGCTTCTCTTGAGCGTAGTCTTGAGGTGCTTGTTGGCGAAGATGTCATATATCTGAAGGCGAAGATGCCTTGATAGCACTTGGCAAAGATGCCGAAGTGCTTGGTGTAGCCGTAGCTCCGTCTTGGTGGTGCTCATCTCGCAGTCTTTTCTTGTGCTCATGAAGTTTGGACTTGGCGTGAAGTAGGGCTTGTTGGGACTTGTAGGAAGGCGCTTGTGGAGCATCATCATGATGATGGTGTCATTGTCGTGCTTGAGCTCGTAGTAGATGACGTTCGTCGTCGTCTTGCACATGTTGCTTGGAGGTGAATTGCCCTTCATGACGAGGTGGATCACGAACGTGATGGTGGTCGCCATGGAGATGTGGACGTGGAAGACTTGCACTTGCATCTTGTTTGCGCTCCGAAGACTTGTGTCTTGAATGTCGCCGCCTTGAGGATGATGAAGGGGAAGTAGACTTGATCAAGGCCCGAATCTCCTCCATCCTTGCATCTTTCTCCTCTTTTTGTGCGGAAAGCTTGTTGTCGATGTAGTCCCTTTTCCTCACTTCGGAGTGACGAATGTCGATGGAGAGGTTCTCGATGCGCTCTCGCAATCTTGATTGTGCGCCTTGCATTTGTCGTTGTAGATCGAAGATGGACGCTTTGGTGATGTAGTTGTTCACGCCGTCGTTGTTGTGGAAGACCGAAGATGAAATGCCTTGCCTATCCATCACAAGATTCGAGCCAATATGAGTGGAGACAGACAAGAACGAAGACCCAATGTACCTTGACCGAAGTTGAAAGTGGATCAATGATCACTCCAATGTGGACAAGGAAATAGCACAATTGGTACCAATTCTTGTCGGTTTCTCACACCTACACAAGTAAGGCTTATGGTGGAGCTCGGTGAGGATAGTGGCACAAAAATTTAATGCAAAGTGTTACCAAGAGTCAATAATGTTGAAAGAGATTCACAAATTCGCAAGTGTAACAAGTAGACCTATAGCAATATGTGGCACACGGAAACACACACACACGGATAGATAAATGGGGTCGTGCAACCAAGGATGAGCACAAAATGTGGAAACCACGAAAAACGCTCGTGTTGCACAACTCAAGAGAGACGCTAGCACGATTGCTCACTAGGCGGATACGACACTTGTGCACAACCTATAAGATGCAAAATGGATAAACTTTCTATCTCAAGTATGCTATGTATGTATGGTTCCCGGTGTTTGATCCAAGATGATCGGATATGACAATCTTATGCAATGTGGTGGATGCTATGGCTATTGCTTACAAGCTTCTTTGCTCTTTCTCTTTTGCTTAAAAGCTTATTCTTTTTTATATATATCCACTTTGCGAAATGCACAAACCAAGATAGTAATTGTGTATATGTGGGAAGAAACTTGAGGCACACGAGGTGATATGATACCAATATGATATGGTATGTATGCAATGTATGGTGTAGATCACTAATGTGCACAAGTAACGTTGCCGACAATACTCAAATGGCTAGTTTCGATAGGCAAGTAACGCAAAATGGGCTAGGGGTTATCAATGCAATGGCAAGGGAATATACAATGGAGGGGTACCACGATACCAAGATGATATGGACGTTACCGTCCGTGTCGATGATGAGATGTGGTGATCTTGATGGAGATACCAAGATGATGGAGACTCGTCCCTAAGTAGCCGAAACACCTTAGGAAACGGAAAAACCGTGAACTCAAATCTCAAATGTCAAATGGTTGTAGCGGGAATGCGGTGTTGGTTTTGTGGGAGCTCAATGGAATTGCGAAATGGCAATGATGGGTTGCGGAGTACGCAAAGCGGAAATGGAGGGTAAGGTGGTGGACTATACACGGTGTCGGAGTTGGAAGCATGGTCCCTAAGTAGCCGAAACACCTTAGAAGACACAACTCACAACACAAACAAAATTGGGTTAAGTTAGGGTGGCGGAAGTGTATAGTGGTCAAGCCTATGCGGAAGTGGTAGTGGTGGTTGATGGAGAAGCAACCATCCCGAAGTAGCCTAGACACTTTAGGAGACTCAAATCGCTCCTCAAGCAACCACTAATGTGACAGGGAACAAAATTGGTTAGGCTGCGGAAGTCGAGGGTGGTGTAGCGGATGATGTGGTGGAAGCCCTGGCAAAGATGCCAAAAAATTTCAAAATTTGATGTAGTCAAAAGATGTTGGTGGTATTTTTGTGGGAAGGAGGATGTCAAGAGCTTTTCAACGAGCTAAAGAACATCAAAATCGGAGTTCGGATGAATTAGTTATGGCCGAAACAAAATTTGAGCGAAGTTGATATCTACAGGTAGCGGATGTCCGGAAAAAACGGTCTTCCGCTCGCCGGACGTCCGGTTGGGTCGGAAATCCGCTGATTCTGCTCGGGTTAGGGGGTTCTGGTCATCCGGTAAGGTCGGACGTCCGGTGGTTCCTGCTGCTCCGGACGTCCGGTAAGCTGACGGTCGTCCGGTGTATCGGGGTCAACTCCAGATCCGAGATTCGGGACGCGATTTTGGGTGGAATTTGGGGATTTTGGGGTCAAAATTGATGAGATTTCATTGATGAAAGATGTGGAAACTTGGGGAGATGCTAGATCCACTTGAAACCAAGCAAATCCATGGATCAAAATCAACAAAACATCATCAAACCAACAAATCACAAAAAAAATTGGGGCTATTTTTGGTGGGGATTTTCGAATTTAGGACGAAATCAAGTAAAAGAAGGCTACAAAACGGTGGGGGAGGCTCCGAAATCGTGATCAACCTTGCTCATGATACCAAGATGATGTAGGGTAGGAACCCTATAGGCCGATCTTTCACGAAAGGAGCAGATCCCGCGATGAACACGAGGGGAAAATGAGGGAAACACAAGAGGAAACATGAGAGAAATCACTCAACCAACAAGAATAGATCACACATGCGCTAGATCGATGAACACAAAGGTGAGATACAAGATCCAAAGTCAACAATGGACGATACAAACGGTAACCAGTTCTTCTCCGTAAGGAGGTCTTGAATCCACGGGGGGATCTTCCCTTCGAAAGGGGGCTTGAATCCAAAGGGATCTTCTCCGTAGAGGCCGCGGTCTCTCTCGTGGAGTAGATTCGATATGGATGAGCGTAGCTCTATCTCTCAAATGAGCTATCACAACGCTGACCCTAGAAAGGAGGAGGGAGAGGTCTATTTATAGTCTTAGTGCAAATGGGGGGTGAAATGAAGGGGTACATGGGCCTCAGCCCGCAACTGGACACAGCCAGGGGTCGGACGTCCGGTGGGCGTCGGACATCCGGAGACTCATGGGCGGCCGGTCGTCCGGTAGACATCGGACGTCCGCTCGATTTGGCTCGCACGCAGGTGTGCCGGATTTCCGGAGGGGGCCGGTCGTCCAGTCGTCGGTCGTCCGCTAGTGTCAGACGTCCGCTCATTTGGCTCGGGTGCGGGATCGCCGGTCGTCCGGTGGATCTTCAGGCGCCGGACGTCCGGACCCGACTGGTCGTCCGGTGGCTGGAGCTTCTTCGACAACTATTCTTCTTGCGTCTTTGTTTCCACGCTTCCCTCGCGGATGGTGTAGTTGTTCCTTGGCGCTTGCACTCCTCATCGTCTGTAGTGTTCCGACGATACCTATGCATGCACATGAGTGGAGTGTCAAGTAGTATACCATCCTCGAAGGGGTCAAGTGAGCACGTGTAAAGGAGATGATTCACCTTTGTGTATGTGAAGTAGAGGTCGCATGTGTCACGTGCCAAACGGAACCTTGACATGGTGATGTCCGTAGGATGCTCCGCATCACAAAATCTATCACACTACTAAAGCTTTTTACTTGGATCATCTTCGATCCCTATGTGCTCAGGTTGAAACCCCAACTAGCTTTGTTGAGGGCAAATCTGTTGATGAGCATGCTTGTTATGTGCGATACCGCATATCTGAAAAAGGGAAACTTTTACTGGATCAAATTATCGTTTGCAGTGTTATGCTTGGAAGTTATGTGAAATATATGATTGTACTTGTTTTTTTGACTATTTACTGCAAGGCAACAGCCTCACAGTCCTTTATTAATAAAATACAAGAAAGTTACAAGCTTAGGATGTACAGAGTAAAGAAAGGATACTTACAAGAAAAGGCTAAGAAAGGTTAGCTATCCAAGACAGAAGACTATCTCTATATTTACATTTAATCCTATGAGAAAGAAGAGAGATGTCATGAATGAAATTTCTTCTGCAAGCTCTGAATGTTGGTTGTTCATTTCTGAAAATCTTCCCATTCCTTTGTATCCAAATGTTCCAGGTAGCAGTGAATACAACCTCAGAGAAAAAAGGGAAGCCAAAATCCTTCCTAACTGCTTGTGCCATTTCATGTGTGGTTTGGTTTGGTTGAACGGTCCAAGAAATTCCAAGATAGTTCCAAACCCTTTGGATAAAGTTGCAAGCAAAGAAGAGATGAGCCCAATCCTCATGTTGTGCAAGGTTGCATAGCACACATGTGCCATCCTGGATGATCCAATGTCGACGTTGCATCATATCCCTGGTATTCAGGTGATCCATTAAAAGAAGCCAACTAAAAACTTTCATTTTTAACGTGCATGCACATTTCCAAATCCACCATAAAACTGGGTCAACCACTAGGTGTGAGAAGCAAGAATCATAATATATTTTTGACAGGAAGACTCCAGTCTTTGATGGCCATTTCCAAATATCCTTGCTGTCACCATCCAGATTGATCAAAGGTAGGAGGGCCTGTAATTGCGTGAGTTCCAAGAAGGCCTCCTACGAAAGAGGCAAATGGAAATGATCCAAGATATCAGGCTGCTCCATAAAGTCCTTGACTGTAACTGCATCATCCACAACAAATGAGTGTAGCCGAGGGAAACAATCCTGCAAGAGGACAACACAATTTCCCAGCTGCCAACGATCAAGCCAAAAAAGCACCGTGTCACCAGCAAGAACTTGTGGAACAGCAAGCTTGCAGAACTTGGGATATAAACACATGATATCACGCCACCAAAATGAACCACAACTGTGTGTGCTTTGGGGCGGTGATGCTGCGTAATAAGTGTCCCAAATTAAAGATACACAGGGCACATCCACCTTATTGAAGAACTTGAATAGATGCTTTAGAAGAAGAGCCTCATTTTGGATGGCCAAGTTAAGAACACCCAGACCCCCAACATCCTTAGGGTGATAGACTAAATCCCAAGCAGCCAGTGATTGACGTGGATTATCCGTGTTGCCTCTCCACAGACATTGTCTCATGATTCGTTCTAACTGCTGCAAGATGCCTTTTGGGAGCGATAATGTGCACAAAAAATATATTGGCATGGAGCACAACACCGACTGAAGAAGCTGCAGTCGGCTCCCTTGGTTTAGTAAGCATGATCATGCAGATAAACGGTGCTCAACACGGTCAACCAGAGGAAGCAGATCATAGATTGTAGGCCTAGAAGTTCCCATTGGTAGTCCTAGGTACGTGAAAGGCATCGTCCCAACATCACATCCAAGCAGAGAGGCCACTCTAGCTCCGTCCTCATCAGACATGTTTATAGGAATGAGAGAGGATTTACTGAAGTTAACCCGCAAACCAGTGGACTCAGCAAAAGTAGCCAGCATTTCCTTGAAGGCAATGAGTTGCTCATCGATCGCAGGCAGAATAATTAAAGTGTCGTTGGCATATTGTACTATCGGATAATCATTGGAGTAAGTTGGGATTGGCAGAGATAGAATATTCCTGGAGCACATCTCATTGACAACAGATTGCAGTAAATCCCCCGCAATCACAAAAAAGCAACGGTGAGAGAGGATCCCCCTGACGCACGCCCGTTCTGCAGACAAAGTGCTTCTCTGGCACACCATTGAGGAGCACAGAAGAAGATCCAGTAGATAGGATAGTATTGATCCAACCACTCCATCGGGAATCAAAGCCCTTGCGTTGCATGATTCTGAGGACTAGGTCATGTTCAACTGTGTCAAAAGCTTTATTGAAATCCAGCTTTAAGAGGACGATGGGGCTCTTCGAGGCCTTACATTGGTGTATATACTCAAAACACCATGCTAGGCAATCTTGGATCGACCGAGATCGAAGAAAACCATATTGATTACAGTGGATGCAGCTTAGGATCACCTTCTGGAGTCGATTAGCAAGCAGCTTGGATAAGAATTTCAAGCACGTGTTGGTCAAAGAGATTGGCCGAAAATCTCCAACCACTTCAGGGCTCAACTTTTTCGGTATAAGGGTAATTAAGGAAGTGTTAAGACATTCCAAACTGCATCTTCCCTCTTAAAACTCCTTTAGTAGTTGCATGAAATCCTCCTTTAGGATTGGCCAGCATCTCTTTAAGAATAGACCAGAAAAACCATCAGGACCAGGGGCCCGGTCCGGTGGCATGTGTTTAATGACAGCATCAACCTCGGAATCAGTAAAAGGCTGGGATAGATCCTCAAGGCCATCAACTCTCGGAATTAATGTGTCTAAGTCAAAACCCATGTGAATTCCTTTTGCAGAGCCCATTCATTGATTAAAATCAGACCAAAACATGTTCGCAAGTTGTTGGTAATCCGAGACAACTTCACCATCAGCATTCTTAATGGAGGAAATTGTGTTTCTCCTATATCTCTCCGTGGCCATTGCATGGAAAAACTTAGAATTTTCCTCCCCAACTTTTATGCTGCGTATAGTACAACGATGTTTCCAATATACAAATTGCGAGTGCAAAGTATCCTCCAAATGCAATTTCATAATTCGCCTGAAATTAAAATCCGGTCTTGACAAAGGTCTAATCTCTTCTAGACCATCTAAGAATAGAATTACTTTGTTGCAATCAGCAATGAGTGCTTTAATTGTGGACAAATTCATGTGCCATTTCTTGAGTGCATACAGCAGAGCCTTGAATTTAGAGGAAATGGTTAGAGCAGCCGAGGGTCTGTCCGCGGATTTATTCCAAACCTGAGCCACACAGTCATAAAAGCCAGGCAAGTCAATCCAATAATTCTCAAAACAGAAGATATTAGCTTTTGGGATAGCAGTAGCAATCGAGACCACACACGGAACATGATCAGAACTCGTGCGTGCAAGGGGTAATACCAGTGTGTTAGGATGGTCCGCTGTCCATGCAACTGAAGTAAAGAACCAATCTATCTGCTCTAGTAAAGGTTCAGTTTGCATATTCGACCAAGTAAATTGTCGTCCTTTAATTGGTAACTCAACGAGGCCCAGATGGCCAATCACTTCATTAAACAGAAAGATATCGTTAACATTACCCCCGGGCAGGTTTCGATTTTCCAACGATCGCATGAAATTGAAGTCCCCTAAAAGCAGCCAATTATCATCAGAGTTGATGTTTAGGTTGTATAACCATTGAACAAAATCATCCCTGGCCTGACCCTGGCACGGACCATATACTGACACTAGGTTCCAAACTTCAGAAGTATGTTTAGAATGGAATTCCATAATTATACCATGGTGCCTCGCCTCAATTAATTTTCCTTCAAAGAAAGAAGAATTTCAAATGATAATCATACCAGCCGAGGCCCCTACCGAAGGCACATAGGAGAAATTATCAAAGCGGCGAGGACAGAACTTTCTAATAAACCTATGATCAATGTGCATGCATTTCGTTTGTTGCAAACAAACGACCGAACAGCCACTTTCATCAATCTTTTGTTTGACCGCAAGCTGACGTGCTTCAGAATTAAGGCCACGCACGTTCCAACATAGTACCTTCCAGTCTCTAAACCCGGATTGATTCATTACAAACCATAACAGAAAGCAACAAAAGTAGATCACGTAATGACCTACACTGACAAACTAAACAGTTTGGATAAAACCCCAACATAAAACATAGGAGCAGATAAATGGCATTTATATTTGTACACCATGGACCATCAAGCCGTCCGATGTGACTAATCATCAGAACCCTTGCTGCTGCTTGAGGTAGAAGGATCAATCTCAAGCTTTTCCTTGGAAATCTTCTCTGGTGCAATGCGTAGACTTGCCCCAATACGCTGAAGATCAGCAACAGGTGTTAGTGGAGGCACTGATTGATTCTCCTCCGACTGAGATGATCTGGTCCGGTGCCTCTTGAAAGAGCTCTGTGTTTTGGGCTGCTGGGAAGCTCGGCTTGGAGATCTATGGTAACCATCATGTAACGCACTTAGTCTTGCGCTGCGGTGCACCTCTGTATCAACCAAAACCTTAGGAGTTGTAGGTTTCCGGCCATGCTTGGTGGTAACTGTCGGATTTCGGGTTCCGGCAGACCCTTGAGGTTCGTATACTGGGGTGCGCGCAGAGATTTCTCCTTCTACCTACCTGCGCCCCTCCGCCTCGCTAAGATCTAAGCTGTGGAAAGAACAGCACAAGAGACACAGGGTTTATACTGGTTCGGGCCACGGATGTGGTGTAATACCCTACTCCAGTGTGTGGTGTGGTGGATTGCCTCTTGGGCTGATGATGATGAGCAATACAAGGAAGAACAGCCTTGCGAGGGTCTGTTCCTGGCTGGGGTGACGAACTGCTAGGAGGAGTTCAGTCACTCTTCTCTCTCTCTCTCTCTCTCTCTCTCTCTCTCTCTCTCTCTCTTCTCCGATTTTCCCCCTTCTCCGATTTTTCCCCCCTGCTACCCTGGGGGTGGCTAGTCCTATTTATAGGCAAAGGCCCTGGGCCTCTTCACCAAATATTAAGCGGGAAGGGCGCCAACAATTGGCCATTTTGAAGGGGAACATCTGGTACACTTATCCTGACTAAAGTTGGTCCTTGCCTGCCAAAGACTCTGGTGGTGATGCTGGCTTGGGCTCCACAATGACTTCCTCCCTGCCATTGGACTGGTCTTGGTCTCATTGCACCGAAACGGGTGCCTTTGCTTGATGCTCTCACCTGCGCTTGCTCCCTTTGCACCAAAGAGGAAAGGAGGACACTGCGCGGGCTGGCGCCCGCCTGGCACCCTTGGTCGTCATGGCTTGCGTCACGGGCACCTCGTGAGGTACCCAACCTTGATATCTCTGCCTCCTCGCGAGCCAGCCTGATGAGGCCGTGCCTGAGGAAGTTCCGTGTCATCCGCCCCACGAGGCTTGGCCCCTCGCGAGGGTCTTGGGTCTGTGTTGATGAAGATGGGCCATGCTGGGCCCCCTTTGAGCCATGCCGCAGGCCGCAGGCAGGCAAGTCTGGGGACCCCCGTTCCCAGAACGCCGACAGTAGCCCCCGGCCCAAGGCGCGCCTGGACTTGGCCGTGCAGGGAGGCGAAAGGGCAAGAGCGAAGCGCCGCGGGCCCTAACAGCCTGCGGCCTTGGGCGCCACGTGGTGGTTGACTGGACGTGGGTGTCTCCACAATCACGCGAGTTGATAAAGGAGCGGCATCTGCCTAGGATTTTCTTTTTTGCTTTCTCAGGTTGCTGCCCAGATCCCCTTTCTTGCGCCTCTCCTTCCTTCCTCCAAAATTTCCAGATCTACTCCAACCGCGTGACCTAGGAAGCCATGGCGCCTCGTCAGTCCCCGGCCGGAGCTTGGTACTCGTCTGCCCTGGACTCGCCGAACGTGTCGGAGGCAAGCCTCGCCCGGTTGCGCCGGATGGCGGCGGCGCAGGGCATCGACGGGGCGAAGGTGTTCAAGGCCGGCTCCGCCACCCCTGAGGGCCAAGGGAGCACCTTCCATCCGTTCTTTGTAAGCGCCATTGCTGCTGGCCTGGTGCCTCCCTTCTCGGAGTTCTTCTTCTCTATCCTCCGCCATTATAAGCTACAGGCTCTGCATCTCCACCCCAACTCCGTCCTTCTCCTGGCAATCTTTGCCTATTACTGCGAGGCTCACGTAGGGGTGCAGCCCTCGGTGGCCTTGCTGCGCCACTACTTCTACCTCCGGACCTCTCGCGGTCCTGCTTCCGCGTGCGCGAGCTTCATCGCGTACGATGGGGCCATTGCCATTTCGAACCCCGGGAAAAGGATCGAGGGCTTCAGGAGCAAGTGGGTCTTGGCAGATGCTGGGCGCATCCACCCTCGGCTGATCTTTCCCACGGAGCAACCCACGAGCTCCAGCGATTGGGGTCGAGCGGAGCTCGCGGACCCCCGCGCGAAGCTGGTGTTGGAGAAGATGGACGCGGATCTGAGGCCGGCCAACATGGCAGCGGCGAAGCTGACCAGCGCGTCGCTGCTGAGGGAATTCCTGGAGCACCAGCTGGCTCCGCTTCGGCAGTACTCACTTCTGATGTGGAGGCCCCATCCGAGCCCCACGGCCTTGGCCGACGGAGATCTGGCAGTGGTCCTCCTATCTCTGGTCGGGGGCGATGTGGCGAGGTTGGAGGGCGGTCCTACGCCCTTGTTCCTCCGCGACGACTCGGAGCCGGTAGTGGAGTCCATGCCCGTCTTCAACGAGGACAGGCCCGTGCCCATGGAGACTCCCGGGGAATCGGTGGACGTGTCCTCCGACGGCTCCAGCGAAGAGGAGGAAGGAGGGGAGCGGGAGAAAGGGCCTGACTCCGAGGCGACTGACGGAGAGTCGAGGGATCCCCTCCCCCGGCGCAGGTCCCGCGTTCTCCGCCTCTCTCCGAGCGATGATGACGAGGATGATGACGAGCAGGACGGCGGGAGCTTTCCCCCGATCCCGAAGAAAGACAAGATCGGGCTGATCTCCCGCGGGTCTGCCCCGGGCCCGAGGCAGACCGCAGACGCGCCTTCCGCTTCCAAGCTTCCCGAGGTTGACCCTTCCAGCCGGCTTTCAGGCTTCAAATTTGGCCGGAGGCCGCTTGAGCTTACTGGCGATGACCCGTAAGCGCTTGATTCTTGTCTTTATTTCTTGTTCTGCTTCTGAGGCTTGACGTCTGCATCTCTTGGATAGGCTGGCGCCCGCAGCAAAGAAGCCGAAGGGAGCTCCTGAGGTTCCATCCGTGGTAGCGCCTCTGCCCGCAAAGGAAGGTGACCGCGACGCGCGGGCTTCTCCTGCCCGGTCGTCCTCGCGAGGCCTGGCTAAGCCGGCTGGGGCGAGCTCAGCCCCCATGGCCCAAGTGACTCCCGAGGTGCCTTTGCCTGCTGCCGCCACTACAGCCGCTAGGGCGCAGCAGGCTTCGCCTCAGGATGCTGTGGTCGCGTTGCCGCCTTCTCCTCCTACTCCACCGACTGCTGTCTCTCTGACTCCTCCTGCCGTTCTAGATCGTGCTGCTGCTGAGCTGGACTGGCTGCGGCAGGATCTTCTTGGCACCGACCCTCGCTTGGTGGCCGGGCGCTTGGAGCTGGCTTCAAGATGGATTCGCTCTGACGCTTCGATTCGGGCGGCGCTGGTCCAGGCCTCGACGGCTTGCGATGAGGAGAGGCAGGCCGTCCTTGAGGCGAAGGCTGCTCGTGACGCAGCCCTGGGGGAGGTGGTCGACGGCTTGCGATGAGGAGAGGCAGGCCGTCCGTGGTCGCTGCAAGGCGCTAGACGTCCATGGCTGGGGCGACGAACTGCTAGGAGGAGTTCAGTCACTCTTCTCTCTCTCTCTTCTCCAATTTTCCCCCTTCT
>NC_041390.1:168755659-168775633 GCF_002162155.2 Triticum dicoccoides | reverse complement strand
GGAACATCTGGTACACTTATCCTGACTAAAATTGGTCCTCGCCTGCCAAAGACTCTGGTGGTGACGCTGGCTTGGGCTCCACAATGATTTCCTCCCTGCCGTTGGACTGGTCTTGGTCTCGTTGCACCGAAATGGGTGCCTTTGCTTGATGCTCTCGGCTGCGCTTGCTCCCTTTGCACCAAAGAGGAAAGGAGGACACTGCGCGGGCTGGCGCCCGCCTGGCGCCCTTGGTTGTCATGGCTTGCGTCACGGGGCCGTACCCCGCCTTGATATCTCCGCCTCCTCGCGAGCTATCCTGATGAGGCCGTGCCTGAGGAAGCTCCATGTCGTCCACCCCGCGAGGCTTGGCCCCTCGCGAGGGTCTTGGGTCTGTGTTGATGAAGACGGGCCGTCCTGGGGCCCCTTTGAGCCACGCCGTAGGCCGCAGGCAGGCAAGTCTGGGGATCCCCGTTCCCAGAACACCGACAGTAACCTCAGGCAGAGCAGAGAACTCAATTGCCTCCCTGACAGGTTTAGAGATGTCGCCAAAACAGAGTGCCCTTGCAACTGGCCTCTTGACAGGAGAAACCTAGTGTTGAATGCAGGGTGTGGGCTCTGTCACAGGTTGCAAAGAGAGATTAACATCTGACCCCTCAAAACAAATGTCCCAAGAGTTTTTAGACAGTAGCAGATTACCAAAATCAAGCCTGAACACACATTTTGGGATGTTAGCAGAGCAAATAGTTGGCATTAACTTCTGGAAAGCTCTTTCCCATTGCATCACAGGTGGTAAGACAGGGCCAAAGACAGTAAGAACTCTGCCAACATGAAGAGGAGGCTGTAGCTAGACTGCTGGTTGTTGAATGATCGCTAAGTCGTCAACTGGCTGAGCATTAACAGAGTCATCTGAAACCTAAAGAATGATTGATTCCTGGGACTGGTTCACCTGGTTTTCTTCCACAATCTCCTGCTGAATATTCAGATCATCATGAGGAATCTCCTGGACATTTGGAGCATTCTCCTGCACTGGAGGAGGCAGCTCATCCCAGCCAATTTCAAGAAACTTAGGCATAACCCAATTGTGGTTATTAAACTGCAGATGTCCAGGGAGCGGATGGGGATTGCCGTTGAAGGGCATCGGATCCTCATCAGGTGGCAATATATCGGCAAAATCCGCAGAGAAAATATAGATAGGAGCAGACCAAGAAATACATGAACCTCCAAAATCTGCAAACTCCCAATAAACAACATCGCGCAGCACAAGAGTGGTTGCTGGAAAGGAAACATATGCCAATGTACGCACGAGCAGCGGATCATCCTGGTGCCAGTGGTGGAAGCGGCCAAAGGTACTGATTGCATCAGCAATATACTGCGTCCGCCTATAGTCCAGGGGTATTCCAACTATCATAACCCAACCCCTACGAAAACCCTGAATAGCTCTGAAGTTGATCCCTTCATCATGTGGCACAAATCTAACAAAGCGATCATTGTCCTTCTGAAACGGAGGATGATCAACCAGTGCCTGCCTAGCAACCGCACTACGAAAGCAGAAAAGTCCAACGCCTTGGATCCAAGGCTGAGCATCAAGAACATCGCGGCCAAGATTGTTGACAACGAAATCACTGACCATGTTTCTGAAGATAGCAGCTTCTTCAGGTAGTGGCTCGGGCTCGACGGTCAGGAGCCACTGCAGGAGAGTAGAAGGTCCGCGGAAGCCGCCGTGGTCCGCCGTAGCTGATCTCGAAGCCCGGTGGGACGAAAGGCGCGGGGTCAAGTGCGAAAGTCGCCATTGCTGGATGAGAAACTGATGGCGGCGTAGGAGCCGTGGCGGAAGGTGGCGCAGCTCGGCAGGGCGATGGTGAGGAGGTTGGTGGCGCTGGTGTGACGGGCAATGGCTCGGCAGGCAATGGCGGAAGTGATGGTGTTGTAGGCGTGATGGGACTGGACAAAGTCCCAACTTGGCTGGCTGCGTGGGAAACCGAGGCGTCGGGCGAGAAAATCTCACCTGACCGGTCCGGGGAAGTAGTATTGACGCGCGGGACCCACTTGTAAGTCGGGGAATGCGCAGCGTCGGAGCAGCCTTTGGCTTGATGACCGAGCCGAAAGCATCAGCGGCATCGAATAGGACTGGTGCACGAATTGGAATAGTGCAGCAAATATAAACAATTCTGGCATTTCCAAACCTTGAAAACCATATCATCAATGAGATCATTAAGTTGAGCAGCACCGTTTGAAAGATCAGGTGGTTGGTCGTCCATAACAGCCTGAGCAGATAATCCAACCGTCGCAACAGAAAAATCCAAAATATCCTGCGATGGCTGAGCCGTAAGAGATTGGGCCGTGACATCCCCACCCATAGCCGGAGATCCATTGTGCAGTAATGAACCATGTTGGGCTGGTGACCCATGCTGGGCCATGCAGCCATGTTGGGCTAACTCCGATGCAATCAGATCACGTGTTACTGGGTCTTGTGGAACATGTTCAATTTGAATTAACTGGGTGGGTGCAGTTCCGGATATGATGGCAGTGTTCGTGGCAGGGACGTTGATCGTCCCGAAAGAGATGTACGGTGTCGCCACCATCCACTAGAGGTTGGTCACCGGCGGTGGGGGTAAGATCACTTTCTCTTGGGGGTTCACGACGTAGCCGGCCTTAGAGAGCACGTCCAGCTCAGACTGTGAGGCAGGGTACCTATAACCCTTGCAAGCAGGATATTGCTGGAACATGGCGAAAGAAATATTCTTCCTGATTGACGAACACGATCTTAAAGACGATTTAGCCGGAGGTTTATGCATAGCTAGCAATCCCAAAGTGGCACACTTCTTAGAGGGACTCACAAGAATCCACTCAGCATCACACTCCTTTTTCCAGATCTTAAACTCACGAGTCCAATTAGAGCCACCATTCCCCCAAAGATGAAAATAGCATTTGAATTGTGGACACGCAAACAATCGCAACTAGAGAATGCATAGCCCAACTTGCTTGCATGAGACAAAAAAGGAGAATACCCTTCTCTCGGATGAGTTGTACTGAAAATTCAATTGCCGAACCCCTAATCGCTGATTCCAAAGCAGCCGCCACAGAATCTTCATTAAGATGGAATATATGTCTGCTGAAAGACACGACCATAATGAAATGGCCCGTGCCATCCGTGGAATGAATAGATCTCCCACAATGCATGAAAACCTTGTCCTCAAAGATGGCGCCCACCGAGAATCCAGATCCAACGTCGATCCACCAGAAGGACCCATATGAAATGGGTATAGACGTGTAGATCAGATGCTGCCGGAGAAGATGGGTGGATCAGAAGCAAAATTCACTGGCTAGAAGAGGAGATCGCCGGGAAACCTAGGCCGGAGGTGGGAGGGGTGCGTGGGTGGAGAGCCATGAGGGTTTTAATTAATGAGTTAGTTGCGGGATAATGTATTACAGAACGAGTTATGATTGTACTTGTTGTTCTAAGGATCCTAAGAAACACCTCCCCTACCAATGTGAGTTTAGTGATAATGGAATCGTATCTTCGTATACTAAGGGTGTTTTTAATTACTATGATGTTCAACAAATTGAAGAATTTGTTGTTTTAGGGGTACTTGTGAAATTGCTTCTTTTATTGAAGAGTGTGATACTACTCTCTACAAATCTGAAAATTTTGGCCATACTTAAATATTTCTATGATAATTATGCTTCTAATCCTTATATTAAACCATATATTGAGGAATCCCCGCTGTCCAAGAAGAGACTAATGTTTTGCAGGAGTCTATGGAAGAAGAAATTAATGACATTGTGAGCTCATTGGATGAAAAAGATGAGGAGGAGAGCGAAGAACAAAAGGAGGAAGAGCAGATTGATCACCTGTTCCCACCATCTAATGAGAGTAACTCTTTATCCCATACATTGTTTAATTTCCCTTCGAATCTACCAAAGGATGAATGCTATGATGATTGTTATAATCCCCTTGATTCTTTTGAAATATCCCTATTTCATGATGCTTGCTATGCTTGTGGCCAAGATGCCAATATGAATTATGCTTATGGAGATGAACTCGCTAAAGTTCCTTATGTTAAACATGAAATTGTTGCTATTGCACCCACGCATGATAGTCCTATTATCTTTTTAAATTCTCCCGACTACACTATATCGAAGAAGTTTGCACTTATTAAGGATTATATTGATGGGTTGCCTTTTACCGTTGCACATGATATTTTGATGACTATAATATGCATGTGCTTCCTACTCCTACTTGCAATTATTATGAGATAGGAACTACATCTCCCCCTCTTTATGTTTCCAACACGATAGAATTGCAAGAAACTGCTTATGCTATGTATTGGCCTTTACTTGATGTGCATGAATTGTTCTTGTATGACATGCCAATGCATAGGAAGAGACTTAGACTTTATCATTGCTTGATATATGTTACTTTGTGCTCACTACTAAATTACAAATCATTGTTGATTCAAATTGGCTTTGATATACCTTGGGATCCAGGTGGATTCATTACTTGAGCACTTTATGCCTAGCTTAATGGCTTTAAAGAAAGCGCTGCCAGGGAGACAACCCGGAAGTTTTAGAGAGTCATTTATTTCTATTGAGTGCTTTTATAAAGTTTAAAAACAAAAGAATAAAGAAGAGAACCCAAAACTTTTCAAAAAGGAGAGAGACAATCATTGTTGAAGTGGGGGAGGTCCTTGAACTTTGTTCCTGCTCACGGCAACTTAGTGAATCTTGATAATAGAAACTTTTCAAAAAAAATAAGTATCCCCTTTCACAATTCCATTGTATTATAAAAATAATGTGCCAAGATTTTCCTTTATGATGTTTACATTGCTTGTTGGTTTGTGCGATGCAAAACAGAAAGTTTGCCTGAAGTGCGCGATTTTACATTTTTTACTGGAATGTAAAACGGTCCTGAAACTTTTTGCACTGTCTTTCTATACAAATTGTTTATTTTTTCCTATTTATTTCCGAATTTTTGGAGTACCATAGGTATGGTGAATGTTCACATTATTAGAGACTGTCCTGTTTCAGACAGATTCTGTTTTTGATGCATAGTTTGCTTGTTTTGATGAACCTATCGATTTCTATCAATGGATTAAGCCATGGAAAAGTTATATTACAGTAGATAAAATGCAAAAATAAAATATGAATTCGTTTTCAACAGTACTTAGAGTAGTTATTTTCTTTATTATACTAACGGATCTTACCGAGCTTTCTGTTGAGTTTTGTGTGGATAAAGTGTTCGAAGAACAAGGAGGGCTCGATGTGAGGAGAAGGAGGAGAGGCAAGAGCTCAAGCTTGGGGATGCCCAAGGCACCCTATGTAAATATTCAAGGATACTCAAGCGTCTAAGCTTGGGGATGCCCCGGAAGGCATCCCATCTTTCTTCAACAAGTACCGGTATGTTTTTGGATTCGTTTCGTTCATGTGATATGTGCAAATCTTGGAGCGCCTTTTGCATTTAGTTTTCATTTTTCGTTTATGCACCATGCTGGTATGAGATAGTCCATGGTTTATTTATAGAATGCTCATTGCACTTCACTTGTATCTTTTGAGTATGGCTTTATAGAATGCTTCATGTGCTTCACTTATATCTTTTGAAGTTTGGATTGCCTGTTTCTCTTCACGTAGAAAAATGCCATTTGTAGAATGCTCTTTTGATTCACTTATATTTGTTAGAGCATGGGCATATATTTTGTAGAAAAGATTTAAACTCTCTTGCTTCACTTATATCTATTTAGAGAGATGATAGGAACTGGTCATTCACATGGTTAGTCATAAAATCCTACATAAAACTTGTAGATCACTAAATATGATATGTTTGATTCCTTGCAATAGTTTTGCGATATAATATGGTGATATTAGAGTCATGCTAGTGGGTAGTTGTGGATAGTAGAAATACTTGTGTTGAAGTTTGTGATTCGCATAGCATGCACATATGGTGAAGCGTTATGTGATGAAGTCGGAGCATGACGTATTTATTGATTGTCTTCCTTATGAGTGGTGGTCGGGGACGAGCGATGGTATTTTCCTACCAATCCATCCCCCTAGGAGCATGTGCGTAGTACTTTGTTTTGATAGCTAATAGACTTTTGCAATAAGTATGTGAGTTCTTTATGACTAATGTTTGAGTCCATGGATTATACGCACTTTCACCCTTCCATCATTGCTAGCCTCTTCGGTAGCGTGCACTCCCCTTTCTCACCTCGAGAGTTGGTGCAAACTTCGCCGGTGCATCCAAACCCCGTGATATGATATGCTTTGTCACACATAAGCCTCCTTATATCTTCCTCAAAACAGCCACCATACCTACCTATCATGGCATTTACATAGCCATTCCGAGATATATTGGCATGCAACTTCCATCATCACCATATACATGACTTGAGCATTCATTGTCATATTGCTTTGCATGATCGTAAGATAGCTAGCATGATATTTTCATTGCTTTTCCATTTTTTGATATCTTTGATACGCTAGATCATTGCACATCCCGGTACACCGCCGGAGGCATTCATATACAGTCATATCTTTGTTCTAGTATTGAGTTGTAAGTAAATAAAAGTGTGATAATCATCATTATTAGAACATTGTCCCAGGTAAGGTTATCAAAATAAAAGAGCCCAAAGAAGCCCAAATTAAAAAATAGGCCAAAGAAGCCCACCCAAAAAAGAGAAAAAAAATAACAAAATAAAAAATGAGATAAAAGAGAGAAGGGACAATGTTACTACCCTTTTACCACACTTGTGCTTCAGAGTAGAACCATGTTCTTCATATAGAGAGTCTCTTGAGTTATCACTTTCATATACTAGTGGGAATTTTCATTATAGAACTTGTCTTGTATATTCCAACGATGGGCTTCTTCAAATGCCCTAGGTCTTCCTAAGCAAGCAATTTGGATGCACACCCACTTAGTTTTGAGTTTGAGCTTTCATAAACTTATAGCTCTTAGTGCATCCGTTGCATGGCAATCCCTACTCCTCGCATTGACATCAATTGATGGACATGTCCATAGCCCATTGATTAGCCGCGTTGATGTGAGACTTTCTTCCTTTTTGTATTATCCACACAACCTCCACCATCATATTCTATTCCACCAATAGTGTTATATCCATGGCTCATGCTCATGTATTGCGTGAATGTTGAAAAGGTTTGAGAACATCAAAAGTATGAAAGAATTAGTTGGCTTGTTGTTGGGGTTGTGCATGAGTTGAATATTTTGTGTGGTGAAGATGGACCATAGCCAGACCATATGATTTTGAAAAGACATGATTGCTTTATTAGTATGCTTGAAGTATTATTGTCTTAATGTCAAATGATAGGTTGTTGCTTTGAATCACTCGTGTCTTAATATTCATGCCATGATTAGATTACATGATCTTATGCTAGGTAGCATTCCACATCAAAAATTATCTTTTTTGTCATTTACCTACTCAAGGACGAGCAGGAATTAAGCTTGGGGGTGCTGATACGTCTCCATCGTGTCTATAATTTTTTATTGTTCCATGCCAATATTCTACAACTTTCATATACTTTTGGCAACTTTTTATACTATTTTTGGGACTAACATATTGATCCAGTGCCCAGTGCCAGTTCCTGTTTGTTGCATGATTTTTTTCACAGAAAATCCATATCAAACGGAGTCCAAACGGGCTAAAAACTGACGGAGATTTTTTTGGAATATATGTGATTTTTGGGAAGAAGATTCAACGCGAGACGATGCCCAAGGGGGCCACGAGGCAAGGGGTGCGCCCTGGGCCCTCGTGGCCACCCCGTAAGGTGGCTGATGCCCTTTGTTCTCCGCAAGAAAGCTAATATCCGGATAAAAATCGTGTCCAAATTTCAGCCCAATCGGAGTTACGGATCTCCGGGAATATAAGAAACGGTGAAAGGGCAGAATATGGAACGCAGAAACAGAGAGAGACAGAGAGACAGATCCAATCTCGGAGGGGCTCTCGCCCCTCCACCTCCATGGAGGCCATGGACCAGAGGGTAAACCCTTCTCCCATCTAGGGAGAAGGTCAAGGAAGAAGAGTAAGAAGGAGGCCCTCTCCCCCTCTCTTCTGGTGGCGCCGGAACGCCGCCGGGGCCATCATAGTCACCGCAATCTACACCAACACCTCCATCATCTTCACCAACATATTCATCACCTTCCCCCATCTATCTATAGCGGTCCACTCTCCCACAACCTGATGTTCCCTCTACTTGAGCATTGTGCTTTATGCTTCATATTATTATCCAATGATGTGTTGCCATCCTATGATGTCTGAGTAGATTCTCGTTGTCCTATCGGTAATTGGTGAATTGCTATGATTGATTTAATTTGCTTGTGGTTATATTGCTGTCCTTTGGTGCCCATCATATGAGCGCACGCGTGGATCACACCATAGGGTTAGTTGTATGTTGATAGGACTATGTATTGGAGGGCAAGAGTGACAGAAGCTTCAACCTAGCATAGAAATTGATGCATACGGGGTTGAAGGGGGACCAATATATCTTAATGATATGGTTGGGTTTTACCTTAATGAATGTTAGTAGTTGAGGATGATTGCTAATAGTTCCAATCATAAGTGCACAGAATTCCAAGTCAGGGATGAGATGCTAGCAGTGGCCTCTCCCACATAAAACTTGCTATCGGTCTAGTAAAGTAGTCAATTGCTTAGGGACAATTTCGCAACTCCTACCACCACTTTTCCACACTCGCTATACTAAAATTTATTGCTTCTTTACCTAAAACAGCCCCTAGTTTTTTACTTACGTGCTCTTTATATTCTTGCAAACCTATCCCGTTACACCTACAAAGTACTTCTAGTTTTATACTTGTTCTAGGTAAAGCGAATGTCAAGCGTGCATAGAGTTGTATTGGTGGTTGATAGAACTTGAGGGAATATTTGTTCTACCTTTAGCACCTCGTTGGGTTCGACACTCTTACTTATCGAAAGAGTCTACAATTGATACCCTATACATGTGGGTTATCACACCCCTCAGATATGCAAGGAATCCCACGCGCCCTGGCCGAACATAGTCTCAATATACTGAAGGGATACAAGCCAGTCAAGCAAACACTCCGGGGATTTTCCGAACCCAAACGACGGGCTATGGGGAGGAGCTCGCCAAACTACTCGAAGCCGGGTTTATCAAATAGATCAAACACCCGGACTGGCTAACAAACCTGGTCATGGTAGCAAAGAAGGATAAATCTTGGCGCCTATGCGTCGATTTCAAACACCTTAACAAGGCCTGCCCTAAGGACCCCTTCCCACTACCTCGCATCAACCAGATTATCGATGCAACCGTGGTACACGATTCACTATGTTTCCTCGACGCATACTCCGGATACCATCAAATTAAGATGAAGGAATCCGACCAAGCCGCAATGGCATTCATCACCCCATATGGGCTTTTCTGCATCAACACTATGCCTTTCGGGCTCAAAAACGCCGGCGCCACTTACCAATGCATGATTCAAACATGCTTGGAAAAACAAATCGACAAGGCTGTCGTGGCATATGTAGATGACGTAGTCATAAAAACCAAGCATGTTGAATCATTGGTGGACGACTTACGCCTCACATTCGACAACCTCCGAACATATGACATAAGGCTCAATCCGGAAAAGTGCGTTTTCGGCGTCCCGCCAGCAAACAACTCGGGTTTATTATCTCCAATAGGGGAATCGAAGCAAACCCGGCCAAAATGTTGGGGAACGCAGTAATTTCAAAAAAATTCCTACGCACACGCAAGATCTATCTAGGTGATGCATAGCAACGAGAGGGGAAGAGTTTTGTCTATGTACCCTTGTAGACCGTAAGCGGAAGCGTTATGACAACGCGGTTGATGTAGTCATATGCTTCACGATCTGACCGATCCTAGCACCGAAGGTACGGCACCTCCGCGATCTACACATGTTCAGCTCGGTGACGTCCTGCGAACTCTAGATCCAACTGAGTGTCGGGGGAGAGCTTCGTCAGCATGACGGCATGATGACGGTGATGATGAGGCTATCGGAACAGGGCTTCGCTTAAGCACCGCAACAATATGACCGAGGTGGATTATGGTGGCAGGGGGCACTGCACGGCTAAGACAATTGTCAACTTCTGTGTCTATGGGGTGCCCCCTTCCCCCGTATATAAAGGAGTGGAGGAGGGGGAGGGGCCGACCCTCTATGGCGCGTCCAAGGGAGTCCTACTCCCACCGGGAGTAGGATTCCCCCCTTTCCCTAGTTGGATTAGGAGACGAAGGAAGGGGAGAGAGGGGGAAGGAAGGGGCCCCCCACCCAATTCGGATTGGGCTTGGAGGGCGCGCCCCTTCCTAGGCTCCCTTCTCCTGTGTCCCACTATGGCCCAATAAGGCCCATATACTTCCCGGGGGGTTCCGGTAACCTCCCGGTACTCCGGTATATGCCCGAACTCAACCGGAACCATTCTGATGTCCAAACATAATCATCCAATATATCGATCTTTATGTCTCGACCATTTTGAGACTCCTCGTCACGTCCGTGATCATATCCGGGACTCCAAACAACCTTTGGTACATAAAAACAGATAAACTCATAATATCGACCGTCAGCGAACGTTAAGTGTGCGGACCCTACGGGTTCGAGAACTATGTAGACATGACCGAGACCCATCTCCAGTCAATAACCAATAGCGGAACATGGATGCTCATATTGGTTCCTACATATTCTACGAAGATCTTTATCGGTCAAACCGCATAACAACATATGTTCTTCCCTTTGTCATCGGTATGTTACTTGCCCAAGATTCGATCGTCGGTATCTCAGTAGCTAGTTCAATCTCGTTACCGGCAAGTCTCTTTACTCGTTCCGTAATGCAACATCCCGTAACTAACTCCTTAGTCACATTTCTTGCAAGGCTTATAGTGATGTGCATTACCGAGAGGGCCCAGAGTTACCTCTCTGATACACGGAGTGAAAAATCCTAATCTCGATCTATGCCAACTCAACAAACACCATCGGAGACACCTGTAGAGCATATTTATAATCACCCGGTTATGTTGTGACATTTGATAGCACACTAAGTGTTCCTCCGGTATTCGGGAGTTGCATAATCTCATAGTCATAGGAACATGTATAAGTCTTGAAGAAAGCAATAGAAATAAACTAAACGATCATAGTGCTTGTCGAAGTAATGGGCCACGGGTAGCCTAACCCGAGTCCCTAAGCCTTTCAAGACAAAGGGGCTGGCTGCGCCCCTCAAGACATCAAGAAGAAGTACCGCCTTCTGGTGGCCGGCTGTCCGGAGCTGCCGGCTGCCAGAAGACGGCTAAGCTCTAGAAGGCGCCTCCAAGACGGGCCGACTTCTTGCAGGCGGCCTCCAGAGAAGCCGGCTCCTAGCAGGCGGCCCCTGGCACCCTCAGAGTCTGCGCTCCCATTAAGAAGACGAGATAGGGTAAGACTATAGTGTAGCCCATCACCTCCATATCCAGGATCGGGCATGGCCACAGTGCTCCGTACAGGCGGAGATCTCTGCCTATACGTGGCACTGTTGACACTCCATCCCTAACGTCCCTGCTGGCAGGCAGAGCCATGTCCCCACGACCACCTGTCGGTACGGCCTGCAGGCGGCGGGCCCTACTTGGCAGCGAGAGCCCGAAAGATGGCGGAAGCCTGACCAGTCAGACCTGAGGGGGGCCAGCTCCCAGCAGGCAGCCCATTCCTTCCTCGAGGCCCGTGCACCATTAACAAGATGAGACAGGAATTGGCTACAGTGATCTCCCACCAGTCGGTGGGACTGTAGCCACGCTATCTTGACCAGGAGCGCGTCATTAGAATTACGGCTATAGTAGCCAGCAGCCGGCAAGACCCGCAAGCGGTGAGAAAGGCATGTCGGCTCCGTACCAGATCAGTTGGCAGGGCCCACCAGGCGGCTTGCCCCAGCAGCCGGTAGAGAAGCCGACGAACAGAGACACTGACAACCGAGTCCTACACCTGGCTAGATTACTATTGTACCCCTGGGGGGTAGGCCTATATAAACCCCCCCAGGGCACCCATGCAAAGGGTTCCCAACCTATTAGAATTAGACTCATACCAAGAGGAATGAGAGAGCGTGCCTGCCTTCTTCTACCTCTAGCATACAGCTCGAGGAGCACCATTTGTACTCACTAGTGCCTTAGTGATCATGCGGAGACCCTGCAGAGCAGGACTAGGGATGTTATCTCCTAGGAGAGCCCCGAACCTGGGTAAAGTACACCGGCGTTCGTGTCTACACCGCATCCCGCTTCTAGGCACCGGCGACGTTCTACTCGCTCCCACCATGATAAGCCATCCATTGGCATATGTCGCACCCAACCCACGACAGTGCTAAGCTAACAGATGGGTCAAGTCAATCACATCATTCTCTAATGATGTGATCCCACTCTCAAATGACAACTCTTTGTCCATGGCTAGGAAACTTAACCATCTTTGATTAACGAGCTAGTCAAGTAGAGGCATACTAGTGACACTCTGTTTGTCTATGTATTCTCACATGTACTAAGTTTCCGGTTAATACAATTCTAGCATGAATAATAAAACATTTATCATGATATAAGGAAATAAAAATAACAACTTTATTATTGCCTGTAGGGCATATTTCCTTCACAAAATTTGAGCCTTGTCATAATTAGCAAGACCAACCGACCTCAAGCAGGTCCAAAAACTAGTCGTGTGCGTGGCAGCCTTGAGGCACTTTATCTCCAGATTAGGAGAAAAGGTGTTGCCACTGTATCGCCTGCTCCGACGCACCGACCACTTTGTGTGTATGGATGCTGCAACAGCCGGGGTGGAGGAAATAAAAACTTTGCTAGCAAGCAACCCCATCCTAGCCACACCAAACGTCGGTGAACCAATGCTGCTTTACATATCGGCAACTCACCAGGTGGTGAGTGAAGTGCTCGTCGTCGAACAAGGAGAGGAAGGACATAAATTCCCACTCTAGAAACCACTATATTACGTATCGATGGTCCTCACACCATTCAAATCCCGATACCCGCATTATCAGAAGATAACATATGCGGTCTTTATGGCATCCCGCAAGCTACGACACTACTTCCAAGAATGCTCAATCACGGTGGCTTCCGAAGTACCACTCAATGATATTATAAACAAACGGGGCGCCACCGGCAGGATTGCCAAATGGGCCATTGAGCTCCTACCATTTGAAATAACGTACAAACCACGCTGAGCCATTAAATCTGAGGTGTTGGCTGACTTCGTCGCCGAATGGACTAAGGCCGAACTCCACACATATTCCAACTGGGTGATGCACTTTGTCGGCTCTAAAATGTTAGCCGGACTAGGGGTGGTGTCGTCTTGACATCCCCCACAGGACACACAGTTCATTACGTGCTCCAAATACTGTATATAGACTCTAACAATGCAGCCGAATACGAGGCCCTATTGCACGGTCTCCGGATGGTTGTCTCCATGGGCATACAACGCCTTGAGGTGCGCGGGGATTCCAACCTCGCAATATCCCAAATAAACGGAGACTTCGACGCAAAAGAACCGAAGATGGTGTTCTACCACAAGGCCATACTCCAAATATCAGCTCGGTTCGAGGGCCTCGAGTTTCATCACGTGGCTCGAGAGAGTAATCAAGCCGCGGACATCCTTACTCGCATGGGCGCTAAACGCGACCCCATCCCACCTAACACCTGTGTGGAAAGGTTCTTCAAGCCATCCGTGGTATGGCAGGACGAGAACGGGAGCACCGACCCAGAGCCGATCATACCCCCCCCCCCCGATTCCGAACACAGTCCCAATATCATCGGTGGCTCATGCATTGAAATAACACCATCGGCCCATGAAATTATGGCTGTAATTGCCCCATGGACCAAGCCTTTCCTTTCCCACCTCACTAGGAATGAGCTCCCTTAGGATCAGATTGAGGCCCATTGCATCGTTCAGTGTTCCAAAGCCGACAAAGTTCATGAAGGAGAACTATACAAGAAAAGTACTACCGAGGTCCTTCAATGATGTATCTCCGAAGATGAGGGACGGTGGCTCTTGGCTGAAATACACGCTGGTCATGGCGGCCATCATGCCGTAGCCCGGGCCCTTGTAAGTAAAGCCTTCCACATGGGTTTCTTTTGGCACACAGCTCGGGCAGATGCACAAGACCTCGTGCAGCGCTGCATTGGATGCCAGCTTTTTGCTAACCAAAGCCACATGCCGGCTACTGCCCTCCGGACAATCCCCATTACTTGGCCCTTTGCGGTTTTGGGGCTCGATATGGTCGGACCTCTTAAAGGGGGAAGCCATAAGAAGAAATACTTGTTGGTAATGGTCGACAAGTTCACTAAGTGGATAGAAGCTAAACCAGTTAAAAAGACTGAAGCCGGATCAGTGATATACTTCATATCCAGCGTCGTACACCCTTATGGTGTCCCGCATAGTATTATTACTGACAACGGCTCTAACTTTATAGCCTATGAGGTGAAAACTTGGTGCGCCAACTCGGGCATCAAGCTTGATTACGCCTCCGTATACCACCCTCAGACAAACCGTCAGGTTGAATGGGCCGACGACATGATAATGAGCGACATCAAACCTGGACTAGTGCGATCTCTGCAAGAATCAGACAAACATTGGGTCGAGGAACTCGATTCCATACTCTGGGGGTTGCGGACCACGCCCAATCGCACGACTGCATATACACCCTTTTTCATGGTGTACGGTGCAGAGGTAGTCTTACGTTGCGACATTATTCATGACTCACCTCGAGTATGCATGTATGAAGAGAGAGAAGCCGAGCTTGATCGGCAGGACGACCTGGACACCCTGGAGGAGAACCGTGATGTTGCGAACGCCCGTTCCGCATTCTATCAACAGCAGGCTCGGCAATACCAAAGCAGGGAAGTACGGGCAAAGACCTACAATGTCGGTGAACTAGTTTTACACGTACCAGAAAAGAAAAAGGACAAGCTCAAGCCCAAATGGGAAGGTCCCTTCATTATAGATGAAGTTCTCACTAGAGAAGCCTATCGTCTTCGCAATGCTTCGGACAATCGCTTGGAGCCAAACCCATGGAACGCCGCAAGGCTCCGAAGATTCTACGCCTAAGTCCGCACATATACCTTTTTCTCGTTCTGTCTTTTCTCCTTTTTATAGTTTTCCCTTTTTTGCCTCGTTTCTATACGACTTCTAGTTCGTGTTCGGATAAACCGTACACTTGAAGGGTTGACATCCTCAAATGTACTTACCCCGCAATACTTGGGGGCTTCTTTTCACAAGAAGCTTATTCTTGTTATTATTTTTCGAGCATCAAGCTCACCATATATATGTGTCATCTATCCATATATGTATTTTCTTCACCATTATATGCACCTTTATGACTTAAGTTTTTGCCAAGCTAGGTTGCCTGACTCCTATGCTTATGCCCTACGTTCCCGTTTGTTCGGCTAGGGCATAAAGGGAGCACCTCTGCGATTGTTATAGTCGGGTCATCCGGACATGTACCTCAGACGGGTGAAGCCGAAAGCTAGTGTTCTTAAGGGAATGATTGGTCGGTGAGTAAAAGATGAACTGCCCTCATGGCACCAAAAAACCCTAAAGTATAAACATGTACTGTGATTTTTCAGCATCACAGCTTCGGTATGCACAAAGAACCGCATACCAGCCCAGAGAAAGGAACCCTTAACGGAACTATTCTCTCTAGAAGATGTTTCTTACAATCAAATGTAATATAACATAACCCCCAAATAAAACTTGTCTGTTCAAGCAATGATGACCAGACTGCCTGGTTTCCGAACATACTTTGGTGTTTACCCATGGTATAGTATTCGGAAACACTCCTAACCTAGGGTTTTCAGAGGACGAAGCAGAAAGTCTGCCATGAAAATCATTTTACAAATTTGGATGGAGACAAGTTTGTTGACAAAAGTACATTGCTACTTAGACTCAAAAACTTCTTCCTCTAGACCCTCTAACAGGCTGTCTAGTTTACAATCTTGTTGGGAGAACTTGCGGCCACCTTCACTTGGTCGTACACCAGGCTAACAGGAATTTCCTGTCTATCGGATCCTCGAGGTCCAACCCGGGCCATATGATTGGGATCAAGTCCAGTGTACCGTGTTTTTACCATGGCTCGGGCTTCCCGAGCACCTTCTCGGCATGCTGATATCTTCCATAGCCCAAAACAGCACCGAGCTCCCTTGAATAAATTCACAACGTCCTCCATACTTCCTGGATGAGAATCGGTTGGCCATAAAGCCTTAGCAATGCTTCTCATCGCCTCCCGTGCTCGCTCATGCACCTTGGACAGCTCTTGTAGCAGGTCGCCTTGAAATCCGGACACCTCTACTTCAGGCCGCCCAGTCAACACACCTACAGGCATAAACTTGTTAGGATTCGCATCAGCAAACTATAAGGACAATAAGTTAAAAGGCATATTGAATATGCCGCCTCTCATCTTTTTGTTCTCCTTCAAAACGTCCGCTAGTTGGGCTGGCACATCTTTCAGCTCTTCGCCGAGCTAGCTGTTGGCGTCCTGCAGCTTGTTCTTCTCATCCCTGGTCCGTGTCAGTACATGATGACCAGTGGCGTCTTGCCTTTCGGCATGTTCTTTGTCTGCCGCGCGGCCTTCAGTTTCTCTTCTAGTTGTGCCACTGATCCTGCCATTGTAAAACACAACAATGTTCATTTGCATAAACATGACTGGCACATGATTATTTTTCCGGACAAAAGGAAACATTTGAAGGAAATATGCCCTAGAGGAAATAATGAAGTTGTTATTTATATTTCCCTACATCATGATAAATGTTTATTATTCATGCTAGAATTATATTAACCGGAAATTTAATACATGTGTGAATACATAGACAAACAGAGTGTCAATAGTATGCCTCTACTTGACTAGCTCGTTAATCAAAGATGGTTAAGTTTCGTAGCCATGGACAAGAGTTGTCATTTAATGAACGGGATCACATCATTAGAGAATGATGTGATTGACTTGACCCATCTGTTGGCTTAGCAATATGATCATTTAGTTTGTTGCTATTGCTTTCTTCATGACTTATACATGTTCCTATGACTATGAGATTATCCAACTCGCAAATACCGGAGAACACTTAGTGTTCTATCAAACATCACAACGTAACTGGGTGATTATAAAGATGCTCTACAGGTGTCTCCGATTGTCGGAGTTATTGGCGATGGGTAGCCTCATACGCTCCCCATGGCCTTTCAAGACAACGGGGCTAACTGTGCCCCTCAAGCCTCAAAGATTGATCTTCGCCTTCTTGTGGTCGGTTGGTCCAAGCGGACGGCTACGAGAGGGGCCGACTTCTAGCAGGCGGCCCCAAACACCCTCAAAGTCTGAGACAACATGAACGCGATGAGACGAGGCGTGGCTACAGAGAAGCCTGCCACCCTCGAATCCAGGGCGGGTCGTGGCTACAATGCGACATACCGGCTGGTGATCTCCCGCACGGTGCGACACTATAGCCCTTCCGCCCATGACATCACCCAAGACAGAAGGGTCCTAGCTCCCACAACGGGCTGTCGGTACGGCCCGCAGGCGGCTTGGGGGAAGGTCGGCTTTCAGCAGGCGGCCCTCACCCTCTTAAGAGTTTGTGCACCATCAGTCGGGAGAAATAGGGAATGGCTACAGTGAACGACCGCCAGGCGGTGGGACTGTAGCCATGTCTCCCCCGACGAAGCAAGCGTCATTAGAAGCACGGCTACAGTGATGAGCCGCCGGCAAGGCCCGCAAGCGGCGGGCGCGGCCTGTCGGCCGAGTACAAGACAGCTGGTGGGGCCCACCAGTCGGGGGGCCCCACCTGCTAGTGGAGAAGCCAGCCACAAGAGACACTAACGGCCTGGGCCTACACCCGGCCAGTTTACCATTGTACCCCTAGGGATAGGCCTATATAAACCCCCCAGGGCACCCATGCAAAGGGTTCAGACTCTTAGAGAAACACACACACATAGAGAGGGAGCTAGGGCTAGCCTTGTTCTTCTTCCTCCTCTAGAGAAACAGCTCAAGGAGCAATCTTGTAGCCACTCTTGTTGAGTTAGTGATCATGTGGATACCCCGCAGAGCAGGACTAGGGGTGTTATCTCCTAGGACAGTCCCGAACCTAGGTAAGATCCGCCGGCGTGCATGTCTTTGCCTCATCCCATTTCCTGGCACCGGCGATGTCTTATTAGCCCCCTCCATGATAAGCCATCCTTTGGCATATGTCGCACGACACCCCTGACATTTGGCGCCCACCATGGGGCTAGGTGCACCATAGTCTGGAGATCTCTTATGGACGGGAACCCTCTTCCTACCCAGCGAGCGTAGCCAGTCTGGCACGCCAGATAGTGTTTGCACCGTCGCGTTGCATGGCTCGGAGGTCGCATTCACAGCGAGCTGCCTCACCGACCTTGTTGGTGAGGTCCGCCTTTCCGACGATCCTACGTCCGACGCAGGCACAGATGGCCTCGAGAGCCGCCTCGTCAAGCTCCTCGACCAGCTCCACATCGCCAATGAGCCGGCCTTCCACTTGGAGTCGATCGGGTCCACCGACCTGATGCTTGTCGACTCAGACACGGCCTCCCTTGATGCTTTCCCCACCAACGAGGTGGTCATCGACGATCCGATACCACGCACGGAGAGCGGCGGCAGTATCGTCATGGAGGTGCTTGTTATCAGCCAAAATGGGGGCTCCAGAGGAGCCGACCAGGAACCATTGCAGGCAGCAATGCGGGATTTGTCCATGCCCATTGCTACGGATGCGGACACCGAGACACTGGAAGCCTGTCGCATCTCGCTTGTGGAGAATGCCAAGAAGTTGGCTACCATGCAACGCGTCCCCGGAGCCATCCAGCACGAAGTCGATCACACAGTCGGCGGCACGCCGACTACTGCTGGGTCCAGCCGAGCTGGCACGGTTAGGCAGCGAGGCGGAGCCGTCGCCAGCATGTTTGCAGTAGACCGCCCGGTCTACGCCATGCCCATGGAGAACCTACGTGCTGCCCAAGTGGCAGCAGATGAGCTGGACCACCTGGAGGGCGACGAGCATCGCTACATGACGGAGCGCGTTCAGCAGCTTATTGATGCGGCTGCTGCCCAGCAAGAAGCCGGTTGTCGCGCTGAAGAGCTTCACCAGCGGGTGGAGAACCCGCCCCCTCGACCAAAGCATGGCGCGACCTCCCAGATGCCGACTGGCGGTGCCCTCGACAGACGAGACAAAGAGCCAGCTGCTAGTCGTAGTCAGACTCGCATCACCATTGAGCACGACCAAGATGGCCGCCCTCGAGCAGTCGAACGACGGGACGATGATCCATTGTCGCCGCCTCCTCGAAGGGAGAGGCGCACCTCCCCGTTGCATGTCGATCATCCGACTCTTGGAGACCGGCTAGGCCGCCGAGAAGGAGTCAGCGAGAATGATGCCCGCCACCGGATCGACCGGCTGGCTCGATCCCTGGCGCTAGAAGAAGAAGATGCGATGTGTCCGGCTTGTTTTGGCCCCCGCATCCGTGACGAGCCTTTTCCCAAGGAGTTCTCACTCCCGAGGGACGCACCCAAGTCCAACGGCTCCGTGAAGCCGGAGGATTGGCTGGTGGATTATTCCATGGCAGTCAGCATAGCATACGGCAACAAGCGCGTCGCCGTGAAGTACGTCCCGCTCATGCTCCAAGGCACAGCCCGGACATGGCTGAACGGCCTCAAGCCCTACAGCATCAACAGCTGGGTAGACTTCACCGAGGTGTTTATCCGAAACTTCACCAGCACCTACAAGTGGCCTCCCAAGCCACGCCAACTCTTGCTGTGTGTCCAAGGCCCCAATGAGTCCACCCGTGATTACCTGACGCGGTGGGCAGAACTGCGCAACTCCTGCGAAGGAGTGCATGAGGTCCAAGCTATCGACTACTTCACCGCCTGGTGCCGAGAAGGCACCTTACTCAAGCACCGGCTTCTCTGCGACGAGCCGGCAACACTTGACAAGCTGCTGATCATAGCGGATAAATACGCTACGGCCGACTCCTCCATGAAGTCGGAGCTCCGGGTG
>NC_041390.1:168747172-168755400 GCF_002162155.2 Triticum dicoccoides | reverse complement strand
GAACACCGGCTGGAGACAACAGTCGGCGCCAGCAGCTGGATGACAACAAGCGCAAAGCCCCCCAGCCGGCTTCCACTAGCCGGCAGGTGGCAACTGTCAAAGATCAACAACCCGAAGGGCAGCCACCTCCCAAGCGTCAGAAGGGCGGCAAGTCAACTTGGTTGCCCGCCTTCTCCTTCGAGTAGACTCTCGATGCTCCCTGCAAGTTCCATAGCAGCGCGAAGCTGTCCAACCACATGACCTGGAAGTGTCACTGGCTTGTCCGCATTGCCAAGCGAGAAGGACTGCCTCCTCCGCCTGCTGGCCCGCCGGCTCTGCCTCCTTAGCTGTCGGTCGCCCATCCAGCAGTCCGCCAAATCCAAGATGATTACCCTGAAGAGCATGGCGCTTATGTCATCTTCACCAGTATGCCCAGCGATAAGCACATTCAGCGCCAGCAACACTGCGAAGTAAATGCGATTGCTTCCACTACACCAGAGTTCATGCATCGGTCTAAAAATCCCATCAGCTGGAGCCGGGCCGACCATCCAGAAGTGATGCCCTCTCCAGGTTCCTATGACTTGGTTCTGGATGCCACCCTTGCAACAGAGAGGCAAGCTAATCGTTTCTCCCGAATCCTGATAGATGGCGGCAGCAGCATCAACATCCTTTATCGGGATACCATGGAGAAGCTGAAGATCAAAGAGAAGAAGTTGCTGCCCAGTCGGACTGTGTTTCATGGCATTGTGCCCGGCTTGTCCTGCTCACCAATCGGCAAGATCAAGATAGATGTACTCTTCAGAGACAAGGATCATTTCCGCCACGAAGCCATTTGGTTTGAGGTGGTTGACCTAGAGAGCCCGTACCATGTTCTCCTAGGCCGACCGGCTCTAGCCAAATTCATGGCGGTGCCGCATTATACCTACCTCAATATGAAGATGCCAGGAACTAAGGGCATTATCACAATCAATGGCGACTATGAAAAGTCGGCTGCCTGCGCTGTAGCCAGCAACCGGCTGGCCGAGTCCCTCGTGATTGCGGCAGAGAAGAAGCTCCTGGACCAGGTGGTGGCCATGGCCGGCAAGCAGCTGGACATGTCCCAGAAGCCCAAGAGTCGGAGACCCAGGGCTCCTTCAAGCCGGCCAAAGAAGCAAAGAAGATCCCATTGGACCCTGAGCACCCGGAGAGGTACGCTATCATAGGCGCAAACCTTGATAGCAAATAGGAACCTGAGCTGGTCGATTTCCTCCGTGAGAATTGGGGCATCTTTGCATGGTCCCCTAAAGACATGCCGGGTATTCCAACGGATTTCGCCGAGCACAAGCTACATGTAAGAGTAGATGCCAAACCAGTCAGACAGCCCCTTCGCCGACTGTCAGAGGAGAAGAGGAGTTGTTGGAGAAGAGATCGCCCGCCTGTTGGCAGCCGGCTTCATCATGGAAGGTTTCTTCCCAGAATGGCTTGCCAACCCAGTCCTTGTGCTGAAGAAGAACAACAAGTGGCATATGTGTATTGATTACACCAGTCTCAGTAAAGCCTACCCCAAGGATCTGTTTGCCTGGCCATGAATTGATCAAGTGATAGACTCCACAGTTGGATGCGAGCTGTTGAGCTTCTTGGATGCCTACTCAGGTTATCATCAAATCAAGTTGAACCCGGCAGACCGCCTGAAGACCGCCTTCATCACACCATTCGAAGCCTTATATTACCTGACAATGATGTTCAGGTTGAGGAATGCCGGCGCCACCTTTCAGCGTTGCCTGTAGAAGTGTTTCCTCAAGCAACTCGGTAGGAACACCCATGTCTATGTGGACGATATTGTGGTGAAGACGGAGAAGCTCGGTACCCTATTGGAAGATCTGAAGGAGACCTTTGAAAATCTATGTCAGTTTCAGATCAAGCTCAACCTAGAGAAATGCGTGTTCAGAGTACCAGCCGGCCAGCTCCTTGGCTTTCTGGTCTCAGAATGCGACATTGAGTGCAACCCTGCTAAGATCAAAGCCATCGAGAGGATGGAAGTACCCACCCGACTGCGAGATGTCCAAAAATTCACCAGCTGCCTAGCATCCATCAGCCGCTTCCTTAGTCGGCTGGGCGAGAAGGCCCTTCCCTTGTACCAACTCCTGAAGAAACCCACTCATTTCAAGTGGAATGACAAGGAGGATGAGGCCTTTCTCCAGCTCAAGAAGATGCTGACAACGCCGCCTGTCCTGGCTGTGCCGACTGCTAAGGAGCCCATGCCGGGTGGTTAGCACGGTCATGGTAGTCGAACGCAAGGAAGACGGCAAGGTTCTGCCGGTCCAGAGACCAGTATGTTATTTGAGTGAAGTATTGTCGGCTTCCAAGCAGAACTATCCCCACTACCAGAAGATGTGCTACGGCGTACACTTTACCGCCAAAAAGTTAAAGCCATATTTCCAAGAGCACCCTATCATGGTTGTCTGCACTGCTCCGCTTGCCGAGATCATAGGCAGCCGAGATGCTTCAGGCCGAGTGGCAAAATGGGCCATAGAGTTGCCCCCCACACCATCTTCTAACAGCCTCGCACCACCATCAAGTCCCAAGCATTAGCCGACTTCCTTGTCGACTGGGCCGAGATCCAGTACCTGCCGCCAGCGTTGGACTCCACCCATCATCCTCACCTCTCCCAAAGGCGACAAGCTAAGATACACATTGCAAATCCATTTTGCCGCCTCCAACATTGTGGCCGAGTATGAGGCACTAATACACAGACTCCGGCTTGCCAAAGAACTCGGCATTCACCGGATTCTGTATTACACTGACTCCGACATGGTGGTCCAGCAGTCGTATGGCGACTGGGACGCTAAGGATGCAAATATGGCAAGCTACCGCTTCCTCATCCAGCAACTCAACAGATATTTTGAATGGTGCAAATTGCTCCATGTGCCATGAAGCGATAACGAGCAAGCAGACACCCTGGCGAGGATTGGCTCCACCCGGCAAGCCATACCAGCCGGCGTATCCCTCCAGCGACTCCTCAAGCCGTCCATCAAGCCTTCGCCAAAGTCAGATTCTATCTTCATGCTGGCTGCTCCTGAAACAATCGGATCCGGCTCCTAAATTTCAGCAGTCGACCCGGGGACTGCAGCAGTCGCACCCGGCCCGGGGACTTCGGTAGTCGGCCCGAGGACTTCAGCAGTCGGCTCGGGGACTTCAACAATGTAGCAAGCGGCGGCCGACTCCAGCCCGCCACCTCCCAACCCAGCCACCCCAGTGCAAGCGGCAGTATTCAAAGTGGAAGAAGTCTCAGCACCATCATGGGTCAGCCCATCCTCAACTTTCTGGTGAACAAGGAGCTGCCAATCGATGAGATCTCGGCCCGACAGGTGCAACGTCGGGCATCAACATACACCATCATCAACAGGGAACTCGTAAGGCCCAGTGTCACTGGTGTATACCAATGTTGCATAGAGCCGGAAGAGGGCCAAGCAATCCTCAAAGATATCCACCAAGGCGAGTGCGTCCACCACACGGCCTCAAGGTCAATTGTGGCCAAAGCCTTTCGCCATGGTTTCTTCTGGCCGACTACTTTAGAAGATGCCAAAGACTTGGTCAAGAAATGTAAGGGATGCCAGAAGTTCAGTTCCAAGCAACATTTGCCGGCTTCTACACTCAAGACTATTCCCCTTGCTTGGCCCTTTGCCGTCTGGGGACTGGACATGGTGGGACCTTTCAGGACAGCACGCGGCGGCATGACTCATTTGCTTGTTGCCATGGATAAATTCACCAAGTGGATAGAGGAAGAGCTAATCAAGAAGTTGAATGGCCTGACTGCTATGACTTTTATCACAGATATCACCACTCGGTATGGCATACCTCACATCATCATCACCATCAGTGGCACAAATTTTGCAAAGGGCGCCTTGGCTCATTTCTATGCGAGTCGAACGAGCAAACGGCCTCATCCCCACCCACAGTCAAATGACCAAGTCGAACGAGCAAACAGCTTCATCTTAACCAGAATCAAGCCCCGACTGGTCGAGCCTTCGGAGCGTTCGGTCGGCTGCTGGATCGACGAGCTGTCGGCCGTCCTTTGGAGTCTGCGCACCACTCCGAATAAGTCAACCGGCTTCACCCCCTTCTTCCTCGTGTATGGTGCCGAGGCGGTCATCCCAACTAACATCGAGTTCGACTCACCTCGCATCACCATGTACACTGAGGCGAAGGCAAAGGAAGCACGAGAAGACGGTGTCGACCTGCTGGAAGAAGTCCGGCTGTTGGCACTCAGCCGGTCCGCCATCTACCAGCAGGGTCTACGCCGCTACCACAATCGGAAGGTCAAGCCGAGATCCCACTACTAGGGAAAAGCCTACCAGCAGCGAGGGTTTTGGGCCTCTCAGTAGCACGGGCACCGGCGCTACTAATAAGGCGCTACAGCTAACGTATAGCAGTAGCGCTGGTTGTCCCACGCTACTGCTATACATGAATAGCTGTAGTGCTCTTTGGGAAAGGGCGCTACTTATATTATCTGCAGCGCTGTTTACTGGGACGCGCTACTGACAATGCGGTGCTACTGCTAAATTTCCCCCCTCGCTACTACTAGTTTATTTATTAGTTTTTTTCCTGCATATTTGTTTTGTATTTGTTTTGTATTTGAATAGGCTTTATATAATAATCTTTAGCATATCATACACATACAAATGTAATCATAGCATATACATACAATTAGTCTCATCAAATCATGTCATCATCATAATCATCATCCAACACAAAGTGGTCTCTCGTCATCATCTAAAAAATAGCGATACAAGTCTCGAATGATATGCAAATACATCATCATCCATCTAAACAATGATATACGCGAGAAGAGCTATCACTTTGAGAACATGAGTTCGTATCCCTCTTTCGCATTGGTGTGAACCTCTAAACTAACTACTGCCTGTCTCTCGGAAACCGGAAGGGCCTGACACTCCGGCCACTTGTCGTATATATACTCCTGGCATAGCACTTCTTCGCCATCTATGATCTATGCACCTGCATCATCACATGAGTCGATGATATGCAACATATATAGTTGAGCAACAGAAAGAGACAGACTTGGCAAAAATAAAAACAACATATCATAAGCATAAATAACAAAGTTCATCGTACCCCAAAATGCCCTAACTAGAGTGATTTTCGCTAGTCGAGGAGGAGGACGGTTTAATTACATCACAAATAAAGTTTCACCGTGCATAACTCAAAGTTTTGTCATACAGAAAGTATGGACTGAACGGACACATTGTCATATATCGACAATCACTCCAACATGTCGTTCCATCCATCCAAGTCAGGGAGATAGTCCCCGAGCCTAGTGAAAGGCTTCAGGTCGAGACGCTGAGAGGCTATCCATGTTCGGACGTCTTCTCCGTAGAACATCCCTATTTTTCCGACGACCTCCTTCATGATGATTTGGGCAAGTTCGCGCTGGATGTTATAGAACTCAGCTCGAAGTCGATGATCCTCGATATCTCCTATGTCCTTTGCCCATTGCAGAATATGGGCATTGCCGGAAGAAGGTGCCATGCGAAGGTTCTGGTGATCCCGTCTGTACTCCAGCATGTGGTGTTGGACATAGAATCCATCATTAAGAGAATCGTCCGGTTGCTGGATGTAGCAGAAGTTGGTCTTATGGCCGAAGGCGACCCTGCCTCCCCTCATCTTCTTGTCCCTGACATCTTCACCCAGTGATTGGTAGTGATACATAGCACTGTCGAGAACATCCTTGATGTGGGTGTAATCCTTTTTGTGAATGTTCTTCGACGTGTCCAAGTAAAGAGCGTGGGAGAATCGGGGGTAGAGGATGATGAGGACGGCGCGCCCGCCGCTGCGCAAAATAAGTCCTCAAATTAATTAGCCTCCACCGTGCAAATGAATGATTGAAATCGAAGGAAGGATAGCAGCGCGGATGACTTACACGGGATGATAAGGCACGAGAATCGCCCCCTTGTCCTTATTGGTGAGCATGAAACTGACGATGTAATCCCTCGCGTATTCACGGTGATTTGCGCAGACTCCCAAGAAGCCCTCGTGCATGTAGTATGGGTCAGCGACACAGATACGAGATATCTGCTCAACCCCGATGATGTAGTTCATGTGCAAGGCATAAAGGCGGACAAACATAAAATTCAGCTTCTTCACGTGAAACATGTCGAATATGTAATCGAATCGGAGGAAGAACTTATCTGCGGGGAAGCTGTCGACGTACGACATTTGCCGCGGAACGTTAACCACGTAGAGTGGGCATCCTGGATCTTTCGAGGCGATGAGGTCTTTCTCTACCCGCAGCACATCGTCATGAAGTCTCTTTAGATCGCCGAATCTGGCCCGTAGCGCTGTTGCAGGTAGGATTGGTTGACCGGGGATATGCCATTTATCCGCACCGGGGATATCTATACGGTCCTGAAGCCGAGGCTGCTGAGGCGGCTGGATCATAGAAACAGCTTTTTTGCCTTTCCTCGCTCTCTTCCTAAACTTCTTTACTATCGGAAGGTCGTCCATAATATGTTGAGATGGCAATTCAGGCACCAACTCATGACGCTCAAACCCTGAGGAGGCGCCAGTATAGACATACTGTTCAATAGCGCCATCATCGTCCTCATCCTCATCCATGGCGACGTCATCAGCGACTAATGGAGCCTCCTCCTTACCCCGTCCGCTATCACCCAACCCGACACCCGACGATAATTGGGTAGGTGGGGTGTTGATGTTCATACCTTGCTGAGGCTGCGTGCTCGTGGGTGTGCTCCCGGCCGCCTCCAGACGAAGCAGACTCTTTGGCCACAACAGGACCCACCCAACATTGCAACAATCACAAAGCCGCCGCGGTGTCTCGTTGTCATCCCCCAGTAGTACTGGAGGAGGCAAATTCTCGTGGCCCGGTTTGACACTGGCCACGGAAACCTTGAAGATGTTCGGGGGGATCGTCCGGCTGTGGCACAATCTCGGAGTAGGGTTCCTTCTTGTCGATGATCCTTGCTTTCACTCAATTTTTTCCAGGCGGCCAACGTGTCACTAAACTTGGTCATGGCGTGTTTGTTTATCTTCTTCATTGCCGGGTCCTCATCTGGATCTTTATAATCCTTCTCATTCCGGCCCGGGAACAAGAATATCTGGTGAAACTTCTTTAGGAGGGAGCTCCTCATATTTTCTATCTTCTGTAGTTTCTCATCATTGATGGTGGCGGTTGTCCGTATGATGCAGCCTATTTGATTGCCGTAGAATCGACGCGCTTACTCGGGCGTCGTTGGCTCAAAATTGCCATCGTCCACCTCCGTGACCACCACTCTAGTAGTCCTGAGTTTGTTAGGAACCCGTTGCCTCTTTGCTTTCGGTTCTAAACCGGCTCCGCTCCCCGAGGCACCGCCGGTCTCAGTCTCAGCGCCGGTCTCGATGCCGGTCTGAGTCTGAGCGCCGGTCTCAGTCTCAACACCGGTCTGCGTGTCGGTCTCAGTCCCTAATGCCACCGGTGGGCCCAGCAATACCATCGGTTGATCATCGATAAGGCTAAAAAATTTGTCTGCCGCCCGGTAGGCGTCGTCGCAATCACCAGAACCCTGTCCTTCATCGTTGCTAGCCATGTTTCCTATGATTAAATCTAGTCAATTAATTCTAGACCTAATAAAATGAATAATGACATAAAAAAGGCCTATTGTTTTGCAGGAATGTTGACTCCTTCCTGGTGCGGCAAATCACGGGCACTCGATATGTCCTAGTTTGTAGCACAAGTCATGCAGAAATTCACGGAAAATATTGGCATGAGCTTTGCTAAAAAGTGGACAAATCGAGAACCTGAAATTTGCCGGAAAAGAAATGAATCAACATTCCGGCAAAACATAGGCCACTAAGCATCATTCCCTACAAACAGTGTCCAAATATACACGAGCACCACATGTGCAAACAGTGTAGAAGAAAATTCATTTAACTACTAACAGAACAAAATTCAGTTAACTTTAGTGCTCTATAATGATGAAAGGAAAAAATTTCAGTTAACTACTAATTTCATTCATTTAGGTTATTCATTTAACATCACCTAATTAACCTACTGTACCAATACTACTAGAAGCACTACTAACCTAATTAACCTAGCAAAACTCTAGTGCCCTAACTGAAAAACATCTAATTAACATCTAATTTTTTCTCTAAAATACAGAGAGAGATGAGTGAGGGGGAGGGGTGGGGGACTTACAGAGAGGGGAGAGACGGTGGCGGGGAGGTGCTCGGTGACGGAGGCAGGGGCGGAGAGGGCG
>NC_041390.1:168721946-168746668 GCF_002162155.2 Triticum dicoccoides | reverse complement strand
CGGGCGGCGGCGGTGAGGCTGAGGGCGGCCTCGGGCGGCGGCGGTGAGGCTGAGGGCGGCCTCGGGCAGCGGCGGCGAGGCTGAGGGCGGCCTCGGGCGGCGGCCGTGAGGCTGAGGGCGGCCTTGAGCGGCGGCGGTGAGGAGACGGCGGCAACGGCGAGGGACGATTTGGGGAAGAATTGGTGGCCGGGGGCGGGGTAGGGGGAAACCGCTATTTAAGTGAAACGTAACGGTAGCGCGTTTCCAGAAACGCGCTATAGCTAAGTTAGCTATAGCGCGTTTACTGAAACCTATTGCTGCTATTCCTTTCTCCATTTTTCCCTTTTTTCTTTTATTTTTCTTTACATTTTATTTTTTCCCTTTCTCCTTTTTCTATTTCTTTCATTTTCATTTACTTTTCTACTTGTTTTTCACTTTATTTTATTTCCGTTAGCAGCAGCGCTTTATATGTAAGCATGCTGCAGCTAAGGAGATTAGCAGTAGCGCTGGGCCATTATACGCGCTACTGCTAGGTTGGGCTAGCCATGTGCGCCCAGTTCAAACGTAGCAGCAGCGCTTTTCGCTAGTACGCGCTACTGCTAAAGTCATATCAGTAGCGCAGTTTATTTACGCGCGCTGCTCCTAAGTAGCAGCAGCGCTTGATTTTGTACAGCGCTACTGATAAAATTCTGTGTATAGGCTTTTCCCTAGTAGTGTCCTTCCAAGAGGGAGACCTTGTGCTCCGGCTGATCCAGCAAACATCCGGGCAGCACAAGCTTTCGGCTCCTTGGGCAACGACTCATACTACCTGATCGATGCCCAGAAGCCCATGGCGCGCAAGAGGGACGATTCCGGCAAGGAAACAGAGCGCCCATGGAATGCAAACCTCCTCCGAAGATTTTACAGTTGAATGCAGTATGTATCACGCTATCTTTTTTATTAAGTAAGAAGACTTTGGGTCCCTCGAGGACCACCCGGGGACTACCCTTTCCTTTATCCATATGACAAGTATTATGCCTACAAAATGTGTTATTCCATTTTTTTCCGCCTGAAACCGGGTTCGACCAGTCGGCCCGGGGGGCTTGCCGCCTTGTACTATGTCGGTGCTTCCTGCAGTCGGAGAAGTAGTGTGTCGGCACCTACGCCCTCTCTTGCCCGAAGGCACAGCTCGCAGAGTGGCTGTTTTCTTGGCAAGAGGTAAAGGCAAGAAATGGTGCCCACATGAAAAAAGGCTAAGGACCCAAACATTGACATAGGACAAGCCGGCCCTTTGCCTCACCGACCGGCTAAACAGCCGGCCGTCCGGCTTCTTACTTAGCTTGCAACGTTCCAATCGGTCAAAGTACTTGTCCTCCCACAATGGTGAAGTACTTGACCAAGATGTAGTCCACAGAGCGGCTGATCGGCTGGAAAGTAGGTACCAAGGGAGGGCGGCAAAGGAAAAAATCAAGGAATGGAGAAGCAAGAAAAGTTGGAACTCAGCCAAAAGCACATCTTGTGCGGAAAATAATTTACATATCAAAAGGACCTCGGCCAACATTAAACATAGTTTGAATACACCCCGCGGGTGGAATTGTGCAAATTTAACTAAGTTTGTGGGAGAGACTACTAAGCAGGAAAAGCTACGATAAGTTGGCAGCCTAGACCAAGGGAGCAGCAGGCGAGACCGGCAGGTTGGTGGAGTCGGGGCGCCGGTTGGTGGAGTGGCCGACTGGCGGGTCTCGGGCTCGCCACTTTCAGCAACAGTCGGCATTCAGGCATGCGGCTCTATGCTGGAGGCGCGGTCGACTTGAGGTTGGCCATCCGCTCCGACCTCCGGCGTGTCGTCTTCATCATCCTCGCCTTCCTCGTATTCCCCCTCGTCATTGGAGGCAATTTCCTCTGTCGAGTCTTCGCCATCATCCAGGTTCAGACCGAACCATTCTGGCGGCGCTTCAGCGCCGTTCTTGCTAAGCTCAGGGACGAAGTCACCAGTGTTGGTGTACTCGGAGATCGCCGACGCACGAATGGTGAGGTCGCGCTCCACCGCCACCAGCTCGGGGGCGGCTTCCAGCCGAAACGTGGCCAACTGGGCTAGATCTAGCCCAAGATACCACGCCTTGGCGAACTCCAAGCCCGTCGTGCTCCTGCTCGGGCCGCAGAGTCCTTCCACGCCTCAAGACGGCCGGCGGCCACTTCCAGCCAGTCATCCGAGGGGTGCGTGGGGCCTGCCTATCTGGCCATAGGGCGGCGATCGCCTGAGCCCCACCGCATTGCAGCTGGTGGAGAATCTGGTGGGCCGTCTGGAGGGGAGCCTGAATGCTGAGGAGCCGCTCCGCAAGGGTCCGAGGGGCATCAGTGGCAATCTCTGTGCCACCCGCCCAACACTCCTCGCAGCGAGCATCAATGACCTAGTTGGCAGCGACGGAATGGCCGGGGAAGAAGTATGCACAAACAAAAACAACAAGTCAGAAGTCAGAAGCAAGAGGCCGGCTCGCTTGACCACCAACAGTCGAAAGGGGAGAAGAAAGCTCACCGTCGACTATGTCTTCAATCTGGCCATAACCAGCAATCAGCGCCGCCTCCGTCTCGGCCCAACCCGAGCGTTCGGTCTTGAACTCGGCCAAGAGACGGGCCTCGTTGTCCTCCGCCTGCTCTAGGGCCGTCTTGTGAAGTGCCGCCTGGTCCGCCAACTGCTTGATCAGGCGGTCGCGCTCCTGGACCGCCTTGTTGCATTCGTCCTCCTTGGCGCTCATTGTGGTGTTGGCTTCGCCCAGTTGCTGCTGCAAGGTGGTGTTGGTCTCTGAAAAAGCAAGAGAGGAAAAATATCAACAATCAAGATAAAAAGAGAAGTAGTTGCCGGGAAGATCCGGCCCGACTGCTCAGCAGCCGGCCCGCATCTCGGAGACTACAGCTCGTGGGTGCGCTAACGCGCCCCCGCGGAGAGAAGAAGATGGAGTGCTTATTCCGTCTTTCCGCCAAGTCGGCGGCCCGTCGGTCCAGCTCTCAGACATGAGCATTGAAGCTGGCCGCGTGGATGATGTGATAGTCCTGCAACAAGGCAACAAAAAGAGAAGTCAGTCAGAAGCTGAGAACCCACTATGAAGTTCCAGGCCGCCTGCTCAGCAGCCGGCTCAGAACTCGGGGACTACACCTAGTGGGTGCGCTGGCGCGCCCCCACCAAAGACTACAGAAAACAAAAACAGGAAGCAAATCGTGTACCCCGAACGGTGGCCCACGTCTTCACAAATGCCTTCATGCATTGCGAGAGGGCGGCGGCTTCGGCCCTGAAGTCGGCCTGGACGTCCAGCGCCGCCTTGATCAAGGTGCTCGTCCGCCTCCGTGCACCCACTCTATCGGCGCGGCGCTGGTGGCTTCGGCCTCGGGAGCCGACGAGCTAGCGCTCCCAATCTCCATCGGCCTCGGCGCCCACACCACTTTCTCCGCATGGCGGCGCACTGGAGTGTGTGCCGTGGGAGCCGATCCCACCACCATCTCGCCTCCGGCTAGTGGTTCCAATGGGGCAGCCGGCTGGGCGAGCTGCGCGTCTGCATTCGGCAGTTGTGGAGACGCCTCTATCTCCAGCAAGACGGCATCGCCACCATCCCTCCCCATGGCCGGCTTTCGTCGCCGGCTCCTCCAGCCAGCGCCGAGATCTCTGGTACTGGCGGCGCGGAGCGCAGGGGGTGATAAGTTGGGGGGGCTGATGACGCGTGGCGTCCGCTGCCCGCTTCTCCGCCGCAGCGTCGGCTTGGGCCTTAGCCGCGGCATCTGCGTCCGCCTGCGCCGCCCTGGTGGCGACCGCCTTGTCAGCTTCTGCCTTCTTGGCAGCGGCTTCATTCTCCTCTCTCACCTCACGTGTGTCCTGTTCCCGCGCCTCCCGGAGGTCAGCGACCGGGTCTATACGGCGGGTATTGGTGGATACCTTCGCCGTCCTAACGACGGAGGCTGAGGTCGACCTCTTAAGAGAAAGTGGGGCCCTGCTAAAAGAAAGAAATAATAAAAAGGAGATTCAAAAGGAATCAGCAAAATAAAGAATAAAAGAAAACACAAGGAAGGTTAAGGACTTATGCTGACACCATTAGAGGCTGCTTGGGGGCCTTCTGGAACCTGGCCGCTTTCGCGGCGGCCTCACGCCGCTTGGTCGCAGTGGCCATGTCCTTGGCTGCGGCAGCCGAGTGTCTGGGCTTCTTGGGGCGGTTGCCGAAAAGCAGCATTCTTCGACGTTTAGGCCCTCGCTTGGTGTTGACGGTGGAGCTGAGGAGCTGGACCCCGCCTAGTGGGAAGGCGGCGGACGACGAGGCGCATCCTCCTCCTCCTCTTCATCCTCCTCCCCTTCATCCTCCTCCTCATCCTCCACCTCATCGTCGTCCGGCCAGTACTCCATGCCGCCTCTACGTACGGAGCCGCCTGCCCCTCCACCGCCTGTGGTGTCGTCTTCCAGGGCGGCCGCCCCCAAGTCGGGGTCCTCCACATCGCTCACGTCCTGGTTCGGCTAGTAGATGATGTCGGCATTCGGCTGGGAGGGGAGGATCTGCATCACAATCGGTCTGGGCAGCCGGCAAACCAGAACCCGGTATAAGGGAGAAAAGGAGAGTCAAGAACTTACCATAGGTGGTTGTCAGCGTTCCGGGAACGGGGGTCCCCAGACTTGCCTGCCTGCGGCCCATGGCGTGGCTGAGCTAGCAGGTCGTATGGCCCATCATCATCAACAAGGTATCCAAGACCCTCGTGAGGGTCCAAGCCTGGCGAGGTGGACGATGCAAGACCTCCTCTGGAGTGGCCTAGCTAGGCAGGCTCACGAGGAGCAGAGATATCAAGGCAGGACAAACCTCATGAGGCCCTCATGATGTGAGCCATGACGCACGAAACCAGGCGCGCGCAGTCACCTTGTTTCCTCTTTGGTGCTAAGGAGGCCAGCACAGGTGGAGAGTACCGAGGCATCAGGTAAAGGATGCTACATTGGTGCAATGATACCAAGACCAGGAGACGGCAAGATGGAGGTCATCGTGGAGCCCAAGATGGCGTCACCACCAGAGCTTTTGGCAGGCGAAGACCACCTTTGTCAGGATAGCTTGTACTAGTTGTCCCCCTTCAAACTAGCCCGCCATTGTTGGCTCCCTTCCCGCTTGGTATTTGGGAAGAGGACCAGGGCCTATATAAGCAGAGCTAGCCACCATAGTAGGGACAACGACAATAGACGGGAGACAAGAGAGAAGAGGAGAGGACAGATCATTCAGACCATCCTCACACACACACACAAGCTCACCGAGCTCAAGAACACCTCAACCTCAGGAGGTTGTTCTTCCCTTGTACTGTTCATTATCAGCCCTAGAGGCAATCCACCACCACCGCACTGGAGTAGGGTATTACACCACAACGGTGGCCCGAACCAGTATAAAACTTGTGTATTTCTATACTGCGAGTTCGTCGAGTTCGTCCGCGAGATCTTAGCGAGCTAGGGCGTAGATTGGTAGGAGGGAAGACTTCGTGCGCACCCCAGTGTTCGAACCTTAAGGGTTTGCCAGAACTCCACATCTAACATTTGGCGCGCCAGGTAGGGGTGCGCCGGAGCTCCTCCTCCACCAGCCAGCTCATCAACGCTCCTCTGCCATGATGTCCGGCGACTCAAGGGTCGGCTCCGACCGCTGGGCAGCCTGGCCAGCCCGGGCAGTGCCGCCTACCCACGAAGGTCTCGACCACGCACTCCAGGCGGCGCGGGCACCACGAAACTCCGCCGGGCACGGGCAGCACGGCCAGGCGTCGTCTACCCTCACTCCACGGCAGGTCCGGGTCGCCGCAAGAGCGGCGAGTGATACCGCAGCAACGGCACCACACTCATGGCAAGAGCAAGAAAACATGCAGGCAGCGCTCACCATGGCAAGGGAGTTGTTGCAGTGCAGGCTGATGGAAAGCGGTCGGGACACACTGCTGGAGCGTGTTGCTGAGCTGCTCGATACAGCGGCGTCGGGAGCACCGCCCTTCTGCTATCAACTTCCTCCCCAGGCCACTACAGGGCCGCACGGCGAACCTCACTACATCTGTGCGTCATCAACCGCGCCCGGGGGCTTCATCAAGATCAGCACGGCCGGCAGCGTGGGGGGCTCCGACTCCCCCATGCCGCCCACAGCGGGCACGGGCGAAAGCGTCGCCCCCCACAATCCCAGACGGATGCCATACAGTCATCCCCAGGGCGCCCCCACGGGTTGAGCAACATGGAGTGTGGGGCACCACGGCGAGGTGTTCGGGGTGACGTCCCCGGAAGCCTACGTGCCCCGCATGATGGACCAAGGGTACACACCAGAGGACGACCCTAGCTCGTTCATTGGAGAAGATTGGGGAGAGGGGGTGCTAGGAGTCGGCGCCTTCCAAGAACCAATGGAGAGCCACAACGATTGCGTCGACAACGGCAACTACAGGTTACCGCTAATCTCTTAGGAACAGGCTTATGCTAACCATGGGTTGTAGATGAATCAGGTTGCAGCGTCGATCGATGACCCCGGCATGGCGGCACCCGCTCCAACAAGGGAGACATGCTGGGGGCCACCGGGAGGGAGCTAGGTGCAGGGCCCCTCCCCAAGGCACGCAAAACCTAGGGACACCTGGAGGTAGGCCCTTTTCCGGGGTGGCTTCGTCAACCCTTCCCCCGGCAGAGGACCCGTGGTCACCGAGGGAACCGTTGGCGTCCCCTTTCCCTCTTTTGTGTCGTCCCGGTGACCGGTCGGCCCAAAGGAGGTCGAGGGTGGTGCAAGGCGGGGCCCTCGTCTGGCGATATGAAGCAAGGCCAGTGCCTGTGAAGAAGGCCTGGTGCCTGTGAAGCTCGCCGCCCGTGACACTCTCACGTAATAATGTTGGGGTTCTACATGCCCCGGAGTCTCAGGAGCGCCGGCCTCAGGCCCTAGGGCTCCCTCCCATGCCTAGTGGCAGCACTTAGCTCTGCGCTGGTGAGAAGACTTGAAGACCCGAAGATTAGACTAGGTGCCGGACGCGGCCTTTTGCTTTGGATCTCTCTTTCTGTGGCTTTGCTTTCTGGATCTGGACTTAAGTTGAAGCTGAGTTTTTATCGATGCACGCGGGGGGTGCCTTTTGTCATTTGAGCCGTTTCTTGTCTTCTGGATCTCGTTTGGTTTGGGACTCTTGTCCAACATGTTTGCCTCGCAAATCTCCTCGCGAGCTGGACTGCGCAAAACGCACGCTCGTCAAGCACGCGCTAGCGCTACACCTGGTGCTCACCTCTTACAGGACCCCCTCAAACGGGGCGATAAGCTCCGCAGGATTCTCAGGATTATCAGGAAGCTCACCCCCAGCTTCATGAGCTCACAAGGACACATACCCACATCACATAGAAAAGTAAAGACTGCAATTTTCTTACACGAGGGGCTCCCCCTCTCAAAATGCTCTTACAAAGTCTTCCAAGGGCCACGCCCGAGTTTTTACACGTAGGATGAAACAACAAGCGAACATGGGATCAGCCGGAGATATCACTCACTACATCACCTGCGGACGCGTCACTCGCGTCGTCGTCATCTTCGTTGGTATCGCCGCCATCGTCGGCGACGCCCCCACCATCGTCGTTGACCACATCACCTTCATCTGCGATGACCACCACCGCGTCATCCTCCGAGGTGAAGGCCCCGACCAACGTGTTGACATGGTCCTCTACCCAATGCGCCAGGTCACCCCGGGCGGCCGTGGGCATGAGGGCAATGGCAGCGTTGAAGTCGAAGTTGGGGTCGGCATTCAGGAGGTGGCTGAAGACATAGGATAAGGCGCGCTGAAGCGGGCCACGACCCCTCTCCTCCACAAGCTGTCGAGCTCTGATAGATTGAGCCTCCAGGCGCGTCACCACCTCGGTGAAGAAGATCAGGTGGCTGGCGTAGTCGTTCGAGTGAGGGGCCGGGGCGTTCTCATCGCAGATGTAGCGCAGGGCGGTGTTGGCCCTGTTCCGAAGGTCTTGAAGCATAGGAGCATGCTCGCGCTCCAGCGTTCGACATTAGAGCACTTCCTCCCTGTTTCGCCATGCGACGGCCTCGGCGTCGTCAACTCGTCTCCGGAGGGAAAGCAGCTCGGCGTGGGCGGAGCCCATGTCCGCCTGTGTCGTAACCAGGGCGGCGGTTGTGGCCTCCGCACACCTCTCAGCCTCGTCCAACCTGGGCCTAAGGGAGGTGGCCCTGCCCGCACCCTCCTGACCGGCGAGCTTCAGCTTCAAGTCGTACCTGCCCTCCAGATCTGCGCGAACCTGTGCCACCCGGCGATTGATCTCCTCCTCAACTTCGGCTTCGCGGGCCTCGAAGGCATCTTCTGCTTGCGCGACTTGATGCTCCCTCGTCTCCAGTCGCTCGAGCTCGAGGCTGCGCTCCACGGCTTCCAGGGCCAGCGTCTCCTCGCGCTACCGGACCTCTTCTTCCTCCATGGGTGTCCCCCTCAGCGCTGCAAGAGCGGCCCTGCATGCCTCCACCCGCTGCTCAAGGGATGCGCTCTAGGACTGAAGCTCCCACGCACGCTCCTCTGCAGCTTCGCGGCGGCAATCGGCCTCACGAGCTTCTTCCAAAGCTCGTGAGCGGGCCTCATTGGCAATCTGGAGGGACGCCTCGGCCTCCGTGTTCTCGAGGTCACACTAATAGCGACCAAGGTTGATGGCCACTCGTAGCTTGCGCCGCTCCTCCACCAACCGAAGGCCTTCAGCCTCAAGACGCGAGTCGACGCCAGCAAGGTCCTCACGGAGGCATCTCATCGCGCCCATCGCCTCCTGGAAGAGCTCGTGGCGGACTACTAGCCTCGAGGGCCGCGGGTGGAGCATCAAGTGGCATGACACCTCCCTGTTGGGGGTTGGGGGCTGGCACGGTCCAAGGCGCCAGCCGACCCTTGCGAGGGCCCCAACTAAACAAGGCCCACTGCTTGAAGAAGACTGTCGGTGTCAAAACCGGCGGATCTCGGGTAGGGGGTCCCGAACTATGCGTCTAGGCCGGATGGTAACAGGAGACAGGGGACACTTTGTTTTACCCAGGTTCGGGCCCTCTCGATGGAGGTAAAACCCTACTCCTGCTTGATTAATATTGATGATATGGGTAGTACAAGAGTAGATCTACCACGAGATCAAGGAGGCTAAACCCTAGAAGCTAGCCTATGGTATGATTGTTGTGTATGGAGTTGATTCAGTCCTACGGACTACAACCCACCGGTTTATATAGACACCGAATAGGGTTAGGGTTACACAGAGTCGGTTACAATGGTAGGAGATCTTGAGTATCGCATCGCCAAGCTTGCCTTCCACGCCAAGGAAAGTCCCATCGGGACATGGGACGAAGTCTTCAATCGTGTACCTTCATAGTCCAGGAGTCCGGCTGAAGGTATAGTCCGGCTATCTGAACACCCCCTAATCCAGGACTCCCTCAGTAGCCCCTGAACCAGGCTTCAATGACGACGAGTCCAGCGCGCAAATTGTCTTCGGCATTGCAAGGTGGGTTCCTCCTCCAAGTCCTTCATAGAAGATTGTAATCACCAAAAGTAGTGTCCGGCTCTGTAAAATAAGTTTCCACATATTGCCATAGAGAGAATAATATTAACACAAATCAAATCTGCTACGTATTCTGCAGTGCACCATCACACCACAGCCAAGTCCTTTACTCGAATCGTTTTTACTTTCCCACCTCAGCATGTTTTGTGAGGTGGTTTCCTTGGTACGTCATGTCGAAGCAGAGATTGTGTACCCTTTCGGGATTCTCATTAATACGGACATGGGTAACCCAACCGCGCCATTTATCACGGCGCTCGGGAGGCAAGCGAGTTTTACTAGGCAGGTGGGGACGCATAACCGCATCTCTCGCGCACTCGAGCTCCAACGCCCTATTTACCTACGCCTTCTTCCTCCCTTGCCTCCCCATCTCTCGCGCACTCGAGCTCCAACGCCCAAGCCCGCACTTCCCACCTCAACCTTCTCCAGCAATGTCCGGAGCAGGAGGCAAATGGATGGTCTCCACCGTTACGGAGGGGAAAATCAAGAAGCTAAGGAAGGCTGGGTATCTGTCCAAGGACGTCGCGCACCAACTTCCTGAGGAGGGGCAGCTTATCCCCACCCCAAGGCCCCATGGGAGGGTGGTATTTCTCCTCCACTTCATCCACGGACTGGGTTTCCCACTCCACCCATTTGTCCGGGGGCTCATGTTCTACTACGGCCTGGATTTCCACGATCTGGCTCTGAACTTCATCCTCAACATCTCGGCGTTTATCGTCGTGTGTGAGGCTTTTCTCCGATTCCGCCCCCATTTCGGCCTCTGGCTCAAGACTTTCAACGTCAAGCCCAAGGTGGTGAGCGGCAGCCAGGCGGAGTGCGGAGGCGCCATGGCGGGCAAGATGGCTAACGCCCTATGGTTCGAGGGCTCTTTCGTGGAGACCCTAAAGGGATGGCAATCCAGGTAGTTTTATATCACCGAGCCACGCGATCCGGAATCGACCGCGGTCCTTGAGTGCCGATCCGGACCCCCCACGCAGCTTGTGTCCTAGAAAGAGACGGGCCTGTCGTGGGGCGACGAGGAAGAGGTAGCCGGATTGCAAACATGCATCCGGTCCCTGGTAAACAAGCCAGTCCGGCTAGTTAATATAATCCAGGTTATGCTCGTCCGCCGGATTCTCCTGTGCCAACAACGGGATTTCAATCTGTGGGAGTTTGACCCGGCGCAGCATCAAACCCTCAGCGGGCTCTTCGACACAACGTACGAGGACTCTTGGAAGATGCTATTCAAGGGCGCCGAGGCTCCCGCATCCGCTTCCGAGGACTGCGGATACAGCTTGCAGCGTCACGCTAGCAAGGTATGCTATCTACACCTTTTACAGGATGTTGAGCTTTTTTCATAGATTGACTCTGTGCGGGATCTAAGCTCCCTTACCTTTGACAGGCTTGGCGAGCGGTAGCCGAACCAATTAACTGTCCGGCTCCGCTGCCCGAAGACCTAGCCCCATCTCTACTAGTGAAGCTGCTGGCTCCGGCGCCTTATGTGGTTCCGGAAAAGAAGGCCAAGAAGAAGAAGACCACGGGGACCCGGAGGAGTACCCGTAACGTGGTGCTGTCGGACTCGTCTCTGACGAGTCCGAGATGCCCTCTTCCTGTGAAAACGAGGAGGAGGAAGAAGAAACCTCTCCCCCTCCAGCGGGGGAAGGAAAGAAAAGGAAGGCCTCCCCAAAGGGGGGGCCCGAAGGTCCAAGAAGAGGAAAACCCCTCCGCCGGACTATGCCCCCGATGCCGACGAGGGCGAAGATGAGTGGCCGGACAGGACCAGGCGTCCGGCGAAATCGTAAGTGTTCAGATACCAGAGTAACTCATGATATTTCTTTTGTTGCACAGCTTTCCCTAATCGTCGAATATAATCATGCAGCCCGCCCCGGGCCGAACTCAACGAGTCGTCGAGCGGCTCCCTGATTCATCGGACGTGAACTCTATTCCGCCCACTGTCTCCCCCCGCACTGCGGATGATGCCGAAGTGGCGTCGCAACGAGCTCCGGGGCGGGAGGAGGTGGTCCTGGAGGGGCCGCAACGCGACCTCTCGGACCCCAGGAGTGAAGGGGACAAGACCCCCCAGGGCTCCAAGTACGGCTTTAAGCCGGACACCGTGCCGAAATCTTCAGCGATTCTGGACCGCGGCAGGCGAACTCCTTCGAGGAGGAGCCAGCCTTCTGAGCCGGCAGACCCCGTCCAACCGGAGGTGCCGGATAATCTACTGGAGGTGCTTGAAGGCGCCTCCATCGACGAGGAGCATCGTACTATTATGAGTGCGGTGATCCAGAAGGTTCAGTCCGCCAAGAGCGGGCTGAATGAAGCTTGCGCTAGCCTCCTAACAGGCTTCGAGGTAAGTAAAAATATGCAAAAATATTACCGCATAGACAGTAGCCCCTGATGCTCTGTTTGGCATTCGGAAAGAAAAGCCGAATAGAGGATCTATTAAATTTCACAGGAGTCTAACAATAAAAAGTCAATATACGTATGCAGGCTTCGCTGCTAGCCACCGCCGCACTGACTGCGGAGGTGGGTACCCTGAGGCAGGGGCTTGAGCGGTCCGAGCAAGAGCTCGGCCATGCCAAGCGGCAGCTCGAGGAGAAAGAAGGTAAGAAATACCTTATAAAAAGGTGCCTATAGAGAGGCTTGATTGCAAAAAAATAACAGGATTGTACTGCTTATTGTAGGGGCCACGACTGAGGTGGCGACCCTCAAGCAGGCGCTGTCCGAGGCCAAAAAGAAAACGGCCGCGGAGCGCACTAAGCGAGAGAAACTTGGGACTCAGATCGGCGAGGTGCAGCTAGAGCTTCAGGCTCTCATGAAAAAACATGAGAGTTTAGAGCTTGAGTCCAAGACCCAAGCGTCCGAGCTCGCGACGGCCCTTGAGACTGCCAAGTCCGCCAAGGGTGAAGCCCAAAAGGCCCTCCGAGAGTTGGAGGATATGAAGAAGATAGCAGCGGGTAAGGCATTCTTTATGCAAAGCAGAAATATAAAAGTAGACTACTTGTTACTTACCCGAATCCGGAGTTCTCCAGGGGCATTCGCCGATCTTCCCGTAGCGTATCCGATGCCGCTGCATTCTACCGAGCTGAAGAGGGCAGCTCGACGGAGAAGGTGTTCTGGTATCAGTATGCTGAGGCCGGACACCCTATGCCCTTGAGGGACCAGCTAAAACAGCTGGTCGAACTCCACAAGGCGGCCGAACAGGCCATGAAGGGTTTCATAGTTCGGCTGTGGCCCGGAGAGGCCCTTCCTGGGAGCTACTTCGGGCTGGTGCGGCGGCTGGTGGAGGCTTGTCCGAGGCTCGACGTCATCAAGCGCTCCGTCTGCATCGAAGGTGCCCGTAGGGCCCTTGCCCGTGTAAAGGTGCACTGGGGTAAGCTTGTGAAGGACGGGCCGCCGCCGGGGAAGGATCATCGCAAGCCCGAGAACTACTACAAGGATGTTCTTGCAGGTGCCTGCCTTATGGCAGATGAATGTACTAAGGATGTAATTTTTGAATAAACTCGCTCGTTTTTATCCTGTGCGCTGAAAACTTGTTCATAGGCGCTTTAAGCAATGCTTGTTGAATTTAAAATATTGTTTTCTGTGTGGCCGTTTATCAAAAAATTGAGAGATGGCCAGCCGTCGGCTTCTACCCCCATGCCACTAGTGCTGGGGTGTTCGGGGATAAACCTGAGCACTCTTTTTCCCATAGTTGGGTCCTTCAAGGGAGGCGCTCAGCACAGCGAACCAGGCAATCAGACTATAATGCTTGAACACTCTCACTTAGCCATAGATCATTATAATTTTAAATTTTGGCGAAGCCCCTAGTTTGGAAGACCGAGTTCGGGGCGCTATCCACGCCTTGGCTGGGGTTATCCAGCTCCTCGCTCGAAGCGGCATAAGCCTTTAGGGACTCGAAAAACCTCTCGAACAGCGACCGGTCTCTCGCCTCATCATGACAGTCAGTTTTAGCTTTCTCCACTGAGGTGCTTAACCCAGCTCAACCAGGGCACAATCGCAGTGGTTCTCCTAGTGCTACCTTAGCCGATATAGCGGAACGTAAGGCACCAAAACATAGGAGCCGGGCAAACCCAACTATTGACCCAAATCATGATTCGGAGCCGATGCATATAGTGCTATAAGTTCGGGGTGCCGCACTTGTGAAAGTGTACGGACTTCTCACGCCATATTGAAGGGTACTGCAGCCCCTGGCGTACTTGCCGTACCATAGTGTACGGGTGTAACATGTCATTGATGAACATCTATATGAAAAAAGTAATGCAAAAAATAGACAAAAAGCTAAGCATTTTTTATGGAGGGGCTGTTTATCAAAGCCGAACGATACAAATAGTGCGGTAAGCAAAAGATATTTGGACTATTCAGTATGTCCTGACCAGGGAAAGGACGCGGAATTTTATTTAAAACAGGTATATCACTCGTAACAAAGACCAACTGGGGATTCCATAATGCGTCATGGCTTGTCTGCCTCCCTGGATCTTGCGTCGTTTGTGCGGCAGTCGAATTGCCGAACAGGTCGTCCGAAGTATGGAGTCCTGAAAGTAAGAAAAGAAAAAGAATCCGGCAGCCCCTGGTACGTTTTAAGCCGTATTTTGGGCGTGCCGTTATTGTGCCCCTTCCCCTGTGCCCATGGTATTTCAAGGGCGTAGTTATGTACGCGAGGTACTGATTTCGCTAGGCCGCGAAAGCTGGGGTTGGGACCGCATTGCTACGCTTGCTCACAGGGTGCCATGCAGTCCTGCTGTAGGTTACTCCGGGTGCGCTTGGCAGTGTCTGGCTTTTTAATGGCCGGACTGGGGAATTGCCTAAGGAGGCTACTTTGTACCTCTGCTGCGAGAGCCGCCGTATGCTCCTCCGTACGGAGGGAGCGTTCGGTGTTTCTGTTGACCGTGATTACTCCTCGAGGGCCCGGCATCTTGAGTTTGAGATATGCGTAGTGCGGCACTGCATTGAATTTTGCGAATGCAGTTCGTCCGAGCAGGGTGTGATAGCCACTGCGAAACGGGACTATATCGAAGATTAACTCTTCGCTTCAGAAATTATCCGGGGATCCGAAGACCATGTCAAGTGTTACTGAGCCTGTACAGTTGGCTTCTACACCTGGTATGACGCCTTTAAAGGTCGTTCTTGTGGGTTTGATCCTTGAGGGATCTATGCCCATTTTCCGCACTGTGTCCTGATAAAGCAGGTTCAGGCTACTGCCGCCGTCCATGAGGACTCTTGTGAGGTCAAATCCGTCGATGATTGGGTCGAGAACCAATGCAGCGAAGCCGCCATGACGGATGCTAGTGGGATGGTCCCTTCGATCAAAGGTGATTGGGCAGGAGGACCATGGGTTGAACTTTGGGGCAACTGGCTCCATCGCATATACGTCCCGCAGCGCACGCTTCCGCTCCCGCTTGGGAATGTGGGTTGCGTATATCATGTTCACCATCCGCACTTGTGGGGGAAAACCCTTCTGTCCACTGTTGTTCGGCGGCTTGGGCTCCTCGTCATCGCTGTGCAGCCCCTTGTCTCTGTTTTTGGCTCTTAACTTGCCTGCCTGCTTGAACACCCAACAATCCCTGTTAGTGTGATTGGCCGGCTTTTTGGGGGTGCCATGTATCTAGCACAAGCAATCGAGTATTCGGTCCAAACTGGACGGGCCCTGAGTATTCTTTTTGAATGGCTTTTTCTGCTGACCGGATTTATAGCCTCTGAATCCGGCATTGACTGCCGTGTCTTCATTGTTGTCGCAGTTAACGCGGCATTTTTGTTTGTTCCGACGTGTCCTGCCACTTTTATCCTTGGTATCCGAATTACCAGGGTTCTTTGATAAGTTGTTACTGCGAGCTAGCCAGCTGTCCTCTCCCGCGCAAAAGCGGGTCATGAGTGTCGTGAGGGCTGCCATGGATTTCGGCTTTTCCTGTCCCAGGTGCCGGGCAAGCCACTCGTCGCGGATGTTATGCTTGAAGGCTGCTAGGGCCTTTGCGTCCGGACAGTCGACTATCTGGTTTTTCTTTGTTAGGAACCGTGTCCAGAATTGTCTGGCTGATTCTTCTGGCTGCTGAATTATGTGGCTTAAGTCGTCGGCATCTGGCGGCCGCACGTAAGTGCCCTGGAAGTTATCGAGGAATGCGGCTTCCAGGTCCTTCCAAGAACCGATTGAGTCTGCTGGCAAGCTGTTAAGCCAATGCCGGGCCGGTCCTTTAAGTTTGAGCGGGAGGTACTTGATGGCGTGTAGATCATTGCCGCATGCCATGTGGATATGAAGGAGATAGTCCTCAATCCATACCGCCGGGGCTGTGGTGCCATCGTATGATTAGATGTTTATGGGTTTGAAGCCCTCTGGGATTTTGTGATCCATTACTTCATTCGTGAAGCATAGCGGGTGTGTGGCGCCTCTGTACTGGGCTATATCACGACGCAGCTCGGAAGAGCTATGTCTGTTGTGTTCGGCCCGGCCGGATTTGTTGTATTCGGAGTGAAGATCATTGTCAGCTGCCGTAGGGTGCCTGCGAGATCCGTAGATCGATCTTGTCTGTCTTGCCTTATCCTCCAGTATGTTTCGCAGGTCGGGCACATTTTCCCGTGCCTTAATTGTGCGGCGTCGGGGCATGGCTTGGGTGGAGGGCTGAAAGGCCTCTCTGTCGCGGCCATGGGGTGGCAGGTCTGCCATGTCATGCGCTGGCGATGTAGGTGCTTCCTCGTCTGATCGGGGTAGCGGCCTGCGCTTCGGGTAACTCTTGGAGGGGCGCTCGAGTTCATACTATTTGGCCGCAAGGACTTCAGTCCATCTGTTAGCTAGCAAATCTTGGGCAGCTCTAAGCTGTTGCTGCTTTTTCTTGAGTCTGCTTGCCGTGGCTAAAAGCCTGCGTTTAAAACGCTCTTGTTCAGCGGGGTCTGATGGTATGACGAATTCATCGTCATCGAGGCTTGCCTCGTCTTCGGAGGGAGGCGTATCATCCTCGACCTCTTGGTCTGCCGCTCTCTCATGAGGGCTGGCTTCTCCATCTTCCTATGCCGAATCTTGCTGAGGTGGGTGTTCTTCGGCGCTATCCGGAGTAGTATTATCTCCCGTGCCGGAATCACCGTTTTTGCTTTGGCGGGATTTAGAGCGGCGCCGCTAACGTTGGCGCTTTGGCTGTTTCTTGGGGGCGTCATCCCCCACTGTTCCATCGCCGTCTCCGTCTTTTGGAGTATCCACCATGTATATGTCGTATGACGAGGTGGCTTTCCAGCGCCCTACATGTGCTGGTTCATGTTCGTCTCCTATATCGTCGTCCATGCCGTTGATGTCTTCAGAGCCGAAGTCAAGTATGTCGGTTAAATCGTCGACAGTGGCTACAAAGTGGGTGGTGGGTGGGTTTTGAACTTCCTCACCGTCCGTATCCCACCCTTGCTGACCGTAGTCCGGCCAGGGCTCTCCTGATAAAGAGAGAGACTTAAGAGAATTCAGGATGTCGCCAAAAGGCGAATGCTGAAAGATGTCCACTGCGGTGAACTCCATTACTGGCGCCCAATCGGATTCGATTGGCAGGGGCGCGGGGGGCTCGGAGTTCGGAGAGGAATCCGGCTCCTCGGAGTCACGGGCCACGCGGAGTGCGGGGCTGGGGTTGGGCTCGATCGCCTCTAAGATCGCAGCCCCTGAGGCAGCGTCCAACCGCTGATCCTCGATCGGCACAGTAGGTTCTGAATCAATGGTCGAAACCGATGCGTGTGCGGCCTCCAAGGCGTTGTTCGGCAGCAGAGCTATATCCTGCCCATCGAGACAGTGCGGCACGCTTGGATGTGGCTCGAATCCGTCGAAGATCAAGTCGCCGCGGATGTCAGCCGTGTAGTTCAGGCTTCCAAACCTGACCTGATGGCCAGGGGCGTAGCTTCGATCTGCTCCAGGTGGCCAAGCGAATTGGCCCGCAGTGCGAAGCCGCCGAAGACGAAGATCTATCCGGGGAGAAAAGTCTCACCCTGGACCGCATCGTTGTTGAAGATCGAAGGAGCCATCGGGCCTACAGGCGACGACACAGAGGAACTCTCAATGAAAGCACCAATGTCGGTGTCAAAACCGGCGGATCTCGGGTAGGGGGTCCCGAACTGTGCGTCTACGCCAGATGGTAACAGGAGACAGGGGACACTTTGTTTTACCCAGGTTCGGGCCCTCTCGATGGAGGTAAAATCCTACTCCTGCTTGATTAATATTGATGATATGGGTAGTACAAGAGTAGATCTACCACGAGATCAAGGAGGCTAAACCCTAGAAGCTAGCCTATGGTATCATTGTTGTGTATGGAGTTGATTCTGTCCTACGGACTACAACCCACCAGTTTATATAGACACCGGATAGGGTTAGGGTTACACAGAGTCGGTTACAATGGTAGGAGATCTTGAATATCGCACCGCCAAGCTTGCCTTCCACGCCAAGGAAAGTCCCATCCGGACACGGGACGAAGTCTTCAATCGTGTATCTTCGTAGTCCAGGAGTCCGGCTGAAGGTATAGTCCGGCTATCCAAACACCCCCTAATCCAGGACTCCCTCAAAGACCCCAAGATGGAGGCCAGCCAGCCGCCGACCATGACCAGGGGGAGGCCTTGGCACGCCTGCAGCGCTCCAAGCAAGACCGCGAAGAAAGCATGATGAAGGCGCAAGCTCGGGGTGCCTTGATGATGGACCAACTCCAATGGCTGACCCCATGCCGTGGGCAACGCCCGAGCCTGTAGCGCTGGAGCTTGGCAGGTGCGGCGGGATGAGAGGGAGCTGCTTCTCTGGAGATTCCATGGCCTTAGCAGAAGGGGTCCTAACGGGACAGTCGTCAGGAAAGGAAGGCGGCACATAGAAGATCACCAAGATAAGGTACTTACTCGACGACAGCGATGTACTTTCGTCGCTTCAATGGCCCGAAGATACCGCTGCCGCTCGGAGATCCCTTCCTCTTGCGGAGCTCCTCGAAGTCCACACAAAGGCGACCGAAGCGCTGGACATGATGGCCGGTGCGCGGCAGAACCGAAGAAGACCCAAGAGGGACAGCCTCAGGGGAGCCCGTCTGAGCCAAACAGCCCAGCTCCTTCCCGCCGTGACCTCCCGAGGCTCCTATAGCCTAAGCCTCGGGAGCCGCATGCCGCATCTCCTCGGCAACCGACGCCTCAGGAGGGGGGTCGCAGGCTCCCGAGGACGACGCCCCCAGATCACCACACGACATGTGCTCCTCAGCACCCGAGCTGCCGGCCCCCGTCGCAGCTCGCTCCCCTGCATCGTCACCTGGAGCGAGCTTGGCACCAGCGGCGAAGAAGGGGACCATGATGACAGGGTCCTCGCGAGGCCCCACCAAGCCGACTAGGCGCAGCCCCCACTCATCAAAGGAAGGCATGTTCGCAGCAAAGGTGGCTTTGTTCTCGCAGCGGTACAACATGCAACTGTTCCTGGGCATCTGTCTGGCAGAGGGATACCTGATAGGACCGTGAGCACTGTCTGCCGCGCAGCGAGAGGAAGCCTGTCGGTGTCAAAACCGGTGGATCTCGGGTAGGGGGTCCCGAACTGTGCGTCTAAGGCAGATGGTAACAGGAGGCAGGGGACACGATGTTTTACCCTGGTTCGGGCCCTCTTGATGGAGGTAAAACCCTACGTCCTGCTTGATTATTCTTGATAATATGAGTAGTACAAGAGTTGATCTACCACGAGATCAGAGAGGCTAAACCCTAGAGGCTAGCCTATAGTATGATTGTATGTTGTCCTATGGACTAAAACCCTCCGGTTTAAATAGACACTGGAGGGGGCTAGGGTTACACAAGGTCGGTTACAAAGGAGGAGATATACATATCCGTACTGCCTAGCTTGCCTTCCATGCCAAGTAGAGTCCCATCCGGACATGGGACGAAGTCTTGAATCTGGTATCTTCATAGTCCAACAGTCTGGCCAAAGGATATAGCGGCTGTCCGGAGACCCCCTAATCCAGGACTCCCTCAGTAGCCCCTGAAGTAGGCTTCAATGACGATGAGTCCGGCGCGCAGTCTTGTCTTTGGCATTGCAAGGCGGGTTCCTCCCCCGAATACACCACGGAAGAATTTGAATACAAGGATAGTGTCCGACCCTGCAAAATAAGTTCCACATACCATCATAGAAAGAATAATATTACAACAAATCTAATCTGCTGACACGTTTTGGCAGCATGACATCACGCCACGGCCGGGTAATTATTTGAACTTTTTCCTTAACCAGCCCCGCACATAACGTGAGGCGGTTTCTTGACACGTCTTGTCAAAGCAGAGATCGTGTTCCCCTTATTACGGGATTCTCATCAATACGGACGTGGGTAACCCAACCGCGCCATCAATTACGGCGCTTGGTGGATAAGCGAGTTTTACCAGGCTAGTGGAGGTGCATATTTTAGTCTGCCCTTATAAAGGGATAAGATCTCACCTTTTTCTACCCATGCCTTCTTCCTCCTTGCTCATCCATTCTCGCGCACTCGAGCTCCAGCGCCCGAGTCCGCATCTTCCTCCTCAACTCTCTCCAAAACATGTCCAGAGTGGGAGGCAAGTGGATGGCCTCCTCCATCATGGAGGGGCACATCAAAAAGTTACATGGAGCCAGATACTTAGCCGCGGATATCGCGCACCGGCTGCCAGTCGCGGGGCAGGTCATCCCTACCCCACAATCTCACGAGAGGGTGGTCTTCCTCCCCCACTTCGCCCGTGGACTGGGGTTTCCCCTCCATCCATTTGTTCGCGGCCTCATGTTCTATTATGGGCTGGACTTTCACGATCTGGCCCCGAACTTCATCCTCAACATCTCGGCGTTTATCGTCGTGTGCGTGGCTTTCCTCCGCATCCGGCCTCACTTCGGCCTGTGGCTGAAGACCTTCAATATCAAGCCAAAGGTGGTGGGTGGCCAACAAGCGGAGTGCGGAGGAGCCATGGTGGGCAAGATGCCCAACATTACATGGCTCGAGGGCTCCTTCATGGAGACCATAAAGGGGTGGCAATCGGGGTGGTTCTACATCACCGAGCCGCGCGACACCAACTGGGTGGCGGCCCCCGAGTTTCGATCCGGATTCCCCATGCGGCTCACTTCCTGGAAGGAGAAGGGCATGTCCTGGGGTTCATCGGTGGAGCTGGACGGACTCCAGAAATGTATCCGGAACATGACAAGCAAGAAACTCAAGCTTGTCAACATACTCCAGGTCGTGCTCTTCCGCCGGATCCTCCCATGTCAACAACGGGATTTCAACTTATGGGAGTTCGACCAGGCCCAACACCAGACTCTAAGTGAGATCTTCGACACAATGCATAAAGACGTCAGGAGGGTGCTGTTCAAGGGCGCCGAGGTCCCTCCCTCCCTTACCGAGGACCGCGGGCTAAGCGCGAAGCGCCCTGCGAATCCGGTATGTTTTGTACATCTGGTAGGATATTTATTTCCCATAGCTTAACTATGTGCGGGATCTGAGCTCCTATGCCCTTGACAGGACTGGGTGGAGGCATCGGAGCAGATTTGTCGGATTTCGGGTTCCGGGAGACCCTTGAGGTTCGAACACTGGGGTGCGCACCAAGATCCCTCCCCTACCGATCTACATCCAATCTCCTCGCGTGATCTAAGCTGAAAACAACGAACAACACAAGGGACATGATATTTATACTAGTTCGGGCCACTGTTGTGGTGTAATACCCTACTCCAGTGTGTGGCATGGTGGATTGCCTCATGGGCTGATGATGAACAGTACAAAGGGAGAACAGCCTCGCAAGAGGTGTTCTTAAGCTGGTGCGATGAACTGCAAGGATGAGTTCAGTCACCTCTCTCTCTCGATCAGTGGATCGATCGACGTCTCTCCTTCCCCCTCCTACTCTGTGGTGGCTAGCTCTATTTATAGAGGCCCTGGGTGTAACACCCTCGATGCGACTATAGCTCCCACGTGTCGAGGCACGACTTAGAGACATAATCGCATTGATGGCATATGTCGCAAGTTAGGCAATCTTCACAACATCCCATGTAATATAAATAATAAAGGGGAGATAACATAGTTGGCTTACACTCGCCACGTCAATCAAGTACATAAATAACATTACATGAACCAAATACTCATGGCCTGACTATGGTGCCAAAATAAAAGAGAACCCAACATGCGACACGGTCCCAATCACCCCCAACTGGGCACCACTACTGATCATCGGGAAAGGAAACATAGTAACGTTGAGAGTCTTCGTCGAACTCCCACTTGAGCTCATACGCGTCTCCTGGAGCAGAATCATCAGGCCCTGCATCTGGTGTAATAGTAAACTGTGAGCCACAGGGACTCAACAATCTCGCACCCTCGCGATAAAGACTATTTAAGCTTATAGGTAAGGCAAGGTAAAATATGAGTGGAGCTGCAGCAAGCGACTAGCAAATATGGTGGCTAGCTTATTCGCAAAAGAGAGAGAGAAGAGGAGGCAAAGCGCGAGCGAGAAACTAGAGAGCAACCTGCGCAAACATTACTCCAACACCGTGTCCACTTCCCGTACTCCGCCGAGAAGAGGCCATCACGGTAACACACTCAGTTGATTCATTTTAATTAAGTTAAGGTTCAAGTTATCTACAACCGGACATTAACAAATTCCCATCTGCCCATAACCGCGGGCACGGCTTTCGAAAGTTCAATTCCTGCAGGGGATTCACAACTTAGCCCATGACAAGCTCTCACGGTCAACGAAGGAATAGACCTCCTCCCAAGACGTTCTGATCAGACTCGATATCTCGGTAATTCAAGACACTTCGACAGGTTAAAACAAGACCAGCAACACCACCCGAATGTGCCGACAAATCCCGATAGGAGCTGCACATATCTCGTTCTCATGGCACACTCAGATGAGCCAGACGTCGGGTAGGCCAGCCCAGAGTTGCCCCTGGTAGCCCCGGACATCGCTCGGTGGGACCAACACTCAGAGGAGCACTGGCCCGGGGGGGTTAAAATAAGATGACCCTTGAGTCTGTAGAACCCAAGGGAAAGAAAAAGCTAGGTGGCGAATGGTAAGACCAATGTTGGGCATTGCTGGAAAAGCTTTAATCAAGGCGAACTATCAAGGGGTTCCCATTATAACCCAACCGTGTAAGGAACGCAAAATCCGGGAACATAACGTCGATATGACGGAAACTAGGGCGGCAAGAGTGGAACAAAACACTAGGTGAGAGGCCGAGCCATCCACCCTTTACCAAGTATATAGATGCATTAAGATAACATAGCAATATAATGATATCCCAAACAAGTAAATAAATGTTCCAACAAGGAACGGCCTCCAATCTTCACCTGCAACTAGCAACGCTATAAGAGGGGCTGAGCAAAGCGGTAACATAGCCAATCAACGGTTTGCTAGGACATGGCGGGTTAGAGGTTTGACATGGCAATTGGGAGGCTTGAAAGCAAGTGGTAGGCATCGTAGCAATGGCATAGCAAAAGAGCGAGCAAACTAGCATACCAAAGATAGTAGTGATTTCGAGGGTATGATCATCTTGCCTGCACAGTTGTCAGAGTTGACTGGATCCTCAAAAGAAAACTCAACGGGCTCCTCGTTAGCGAACTCATCTCCCGGCTCTACCCAAACAAGACAAACAAGCAACAAGGATACAATCAACCACGTGCAAACTCAAACAACACGATGCAAAGATGATATGCTATGCGGGATGCGATGCGGGATGCAAAATGCAAGATATGACAGGAAATGCATGAACCTGGCCTCAACTTGGAAATCCAAGTGTCCCACTGGAAAGATGAGATGAAATTGCTTGAAAACGATATAAAGAACGCCGGAATCGGAGTTACGGTTTGGAAATGGCAAGCGATTCAAAAATGACACCGGTCTGCGATTTACAGCAAGTAGGCATCTAAATGCAACGAAATGAACATGCTACAGCACCCAAACATGACAAAAAAATACATGGAAGGGATGCACACAAGATTCTTAACAAAAGTCTAGCACTGAGCTACAGCCAATTCATCCATTAACAGGTTCAAACAAGCATGGCAAAAATGCAAATGGCAAACAGATCTCAGACTTAGTGAAATTAACACTTGTCTGGAATTTCAGATCAGGTAGCCCTCTTCGGAGCAACAAAATTACATGCTACAGGACCTGAACATGGCAAAGTAAAGCATGGCATGGAGATACTCAAAGAGCTTAACAAAAGTTATTCAGTGACCTTGAGCCAAAAGGGAACTAAAAATACCATTGCAAGCACGTGAACATAGCAAAAACATAATCAGTTTTCAGACTTAGTGAAAAACTTACACATGCTGAAATATAACTCAAGTAGGCATGTTTACGAGCTCGATGCACTCACTACGGTGCAATTCATGGCAAGAAAAGTATACACCCATAAAGAAGGTACAAAATGCAAGCTAGACATGGCAAGAACAATAGCATAGCATGCACGGATTAACTACCACATCACCGGCAAAATTGCAAACAAGTTGACAATCTACCAGATTCACAAAGTAGCAAAAGTAGAGCTCGATTGACTCAATCTAGGGTGCTCCATAATTGCAAACAAAGACATGGATGGATAGATCACTATAATGTTAACAAAACACCCTTACTGATCATCCTCAAAAGAGGCACGGATCACTAGGAAACAACATGAACATATGGCAACATGAGATAAACAGCTCCAGGACTTAGTGAAATCACTAAGTCTCTGAAAACAGAATTAGCAAGTGCACCACTTTGCAAGCTTGCACAAGTCACCACACACATCACAAAAATACATGGGTTGCACCTCTGGAAAGATGAAAAAACCCTTAACAAAACACATGTAGAGCATCAGGGCATAGCATGCACACAATAATCATGGCAAAAAAGACAAAAGTGCTAAACGGAGTAGTAGATCTGACAATTAACTCAAGTAGCCCTCTTCTAACAGCATTTCGGGCACAAAGATGAACTAAAATGAAAATGAAGCAATGTAATGAAATGATGTACTCTCTGAGATGAACATTTTGATATGCTATATGCATGAATCGGAGCTACGAATTCAAAGTTACGTGGTCTAGAACAGAGGCACTTGGATCTGTGATTTAGGACTTAGAAGAAATTATACCCCGCGGGAACCGGGACGAGGAGGACCTGGGACAAGGAGATCCGGGCGAGGCGAGGCCGTTTGGTTGGCGGGCTGGGTGGATCTGATCCCACCTGGCCGGATCTGAGCCAGGGCGGCGGCCGGGTCCGGCGAGGTCGCCGGAGGCGCACGGGAGCCGAGGCGGTGTCGGGGTGGCGGCGCCCAGGGCGGCGGGGATCGTTGGAGTCCGGTGAGGCGCGGTCGGAGGAGGCG
>NC_041390.1:168694067-168721584 GCF_002162155.2 Triticum dicoccoides | reverse complement strand
GGAGAGCGAGGCGCTCGGGCGACCGCCGCGACTGGCGGAACTGGGCCCGCGCGGGCCTGCCTCGGGCCCCGTGGGCCAGCGGCGGCGGGAGGAGGAGAGAGAGGGCGGCGCGCTGACGTGGCAGGCGGTGATTTGTCGGAGGCGGCGGTCGGACATGTCCGAGCTGCGGGGGGAGAAGTGTCCGGTGCGTGAGGTAGGGGAAGGCTAGGGTTAGACCGCGAATTTCGGAGGGTTGCACATATATATAGGTAGAGGGAGCTAGGAGAGTCCAAATGAGGTGCGGTTTTCGGCCACGCGATTGTGACCGAACGCTCTAGGTGATGGAAGAGGTTTAGGTGGGTTTTGGGCCAAATTGGAAGGGTGTTGGGCTGCAACACACACGAGGCCTTTTCGGTCCCTCGGTTAACCGTTGGGGTATCAAACGAAGTCCAAATGGTACAAAACTTGACAGGCGGTCTACCGGTAGTAAACCAAGGCCGCTTGGCAAGTCTTGGTCCAATCCGGAAATGTTTAATCCCCACACATGAAAGAAAGGTAGAAATGACCAGCGGAGGAGAACAAAGCGCCGGATTGCAAAACGGACAACGGGAAAAATGCTCGAATGCATGAGATGAACAAGTATGCAGATGCAATGCACATGATGACATGATATGAGATGCATGACACGCAAGCAATGACAAGGCAACAACAGAGAATAACTGCACGACACCTGGCACATCGGTCACGGGGCGTTACACTGGGCCTCTCCCAAAATAATGAGCGGGAAGGGCACCAACAATTGGCCATTTTGAAGGGGAACATCTGCTACAAGTTATCCTGACCAACGGTGGTCTTCGGCTGCCAAAAGTACTAGCGATGACGCCGTCTTGGGCTCCACAGTGACCTCCGCCCTGCCGCTCTGCTGGTCTTGGTCTCATTGCACCGGAATGGCAACCTTTGCTTGATGCCTTTGCTTGTGCTTGCCCCCTTTGCACCAAAGTGGAAACAAGGACACTACGCAGGCCGGCGCCCGCCTGGCACCCGCTTGGCCTCGATCGTCATGGCTTGTGTCGCGGGTTCCTCGTGAGGTATCACCGCCTTGATCTCCCCGCCTCCTCGCAAGCCTTCCTGAAGCGGCTGTCTTTGAAGAAGATTCCGGTAATCCGCCCTGCGAGGCTTGGCCCCTCACGAGGGTCTTGAGCTTGAGTTGATGAAGATGGGCCGTGCTGAGCCCCCACTTGAGCCACGCTGCAGGCCATAGGCAGGCAAGTCTGGGGACCCCCGTTCCCAGAACGCCGACAATAGCCCCGGGACCAAGGCGCGCCCGGGCTTGGCCTAGCAGGGAAGCGAAGGGCAAGCGCGAAGCGCCGTGGGCCCCAACAGCGTGCAGCCTTGAACACCGCATGGCGACTGATTGGACGTGGGCGTATGCGCTTCCCCATGATGCCTCGGCGACCGCATGACTTGACAAGTCCCTGCATGCAGAGAAAACGATCATGATTACCTGTGATCATGGTGCTCGACGGTTGGCCTCCTCTGGATATAAGTACGGGGCCAGGCGAGCTCCTTCAGTCCATCCCTTCTTGCTTCTCCTCTTCCTCTTCTTCTTTGTTCTTGCTCCTCCTTACGCCAATGGCACCAATCCGCCGGTTCTGTGCATAAGAGAAGGGAAAGGCCCCCCGAGAGGGTCCTGACCCACTTCCGCCGAAGAAGCGGCCGGCCCTCCGCCAATGAGATAAGGGTGCTCAGCAGGAGGCACCGAGGCCCTGGTACGAGCGGCTGCCGCCTGGGTTTCCGCTACCCTTGCACGTCTGCGTCGTAGGTCCTGGGGAAGAAGGCGTCGAGCGACATCGTCGGTGCCGCCATCGACGCCGGCGAGTCACGGTGGTGCGTGTTGTTCCCCCTGGAGTCCATGCCGAGCGCTCTTCTTGCGAGCTCGTGCTCCATGCCGCCATGCCTCCAAGCTCTTGGATCCGTCTCCCTCCTTCCTTCTCCTTCGAGATGACGCCGAGTGGGGCTCTGGAGCTCTGGCCGCAACACGCTGACTGCGGCACCCCTATGATTGGAGCAGAGGTCGCGGTCGTCGCTTCGGCAAGGTCTTCATGACCCAGGGCTGGGGCGAAATCGCCCGGGTCTGACGGACGGTAGGCGCCCTCGTAATTCATCTTGAATACGACGGTGCCTCCATGATGTTCTTCAAGGTCTTCGATGCTGAAGGACGCCGGCTGGAGTGCTGCCCCAGGGAGAGCGGCAGGGATGACGAACTGGCAAGGACCTGGCCCGCCCATCGGCCCTCCGGCACCTCCTCAGGCGGTAGCGGAGGAGCTGGGGAATCCAGGGCTCCCCCGAGCTCCTCCCGACTCCGGAGACGAGCGACGATAGCTACGAGCCCCCGAGTTTGCTCCGTGCTCGGAGCGGGGTAGCTGCGTCCAGCCGTCGACGCCACTGATCTGGATGGGGTTGGCGCTGACGTTGGGTGGCCCACTGTTGATGATGGCGTCCCCTGCGGAGGCGCGGGCGATTAGCGTTCCTTAGGACTAGTACTTTTGTTCCCTGCGAGGAATCAAAGCAACACCCTGTGGGGGTATGTAAGGAGCATGCCATGTCTTTTGTGAATATTATATCCTTAACATGAATCAATGTGAGGTGCTTGTTCTGTCATGGCTCGGCTCCCCCTTTCTATCCTCACGAGGACTTGGCGCTCTATGCTGACAGGTCCTAGTCCCCAGGCAGGCTTCAGCCGTCGCTGGTATGCTAGGTCGCGATGTCGTGGAGGTGAGCGGCCCGAGGTCCGGTAAGAGCCCCCGAGTCGCGATGCTCGGGAGGTCCCCTTTAGCGCTCAAGCAGCCCTCGCTAAGCGAGAAAGGAAGGCAACACCACCGTGATAGAGTCGCACTGGGCGAGGGTTTTGCCCTGCGTTGGTCCAACTCTTGCAAGGTCGTGACTTATCTCTTGGGTTTGGTGTAGTTCCTCGATGAAGCGCTTGGCCCGAGCGGTGGTAGCTGAGGCGCTGCTGGGTTAGGTCGTCGCGAGCTTCTTCCCGCTCCCCAGCACTTCCCTTAATGCTCTACGTCCTCAGGTCCCGGCCCTCGAGCGAGCTCAGCCGCCGCTGGTATGACAGGTCGCGATGCCGTGGGTCAAGGCCAGGGGGTGAGGGCTGGAGAGCCAGTAGGAGACCATGAGTCGCGATGCTCAGGCGCCCCCCTTTTAACGTGCAAGCGGTCCATGCCGGAGAGTGGGAGAGGCAGCTCGCGACGTCCCTAGCGTTGCTCCTGGAGAAGGTCCTGCACACCAAGCATAAACAGAGACAAGACCTGTTGTTACGGTTGCCAGCCAACCTTTGGTCGCTCCGGGGGAGTGATCGGGGCACTAAGGGCCTGGTGAGGTGGCGCCTTGCGGGGCTGCCGCGACCAGAGCTCAACCACTCAGATTTTCTGGTGTTGCAGGGACGGACCCGTGTGCAGATGTCGTGCCAAAGCGAGCGGCTCCATAGGTAGGCGTCAATCGAGCAGGCGATTAGGTCGGATACGTTAAGCACGTAGGAGGAAATTCATTTTAAGCACATGCAGGAAAAGCAAACGCCGCTGGGCCATTCCCGAGCAGCTCGGGGGTGATGCATCCCGAGGGGCGCCCCCAACAAGGTGAATAAAGAGCATAAGCAAAACGGATACATGTCGCAGGGACAGACCCATGCGACCTGGGATTGATGCGGCCCTGAGGGTGCTCCCAGCTAAAAACTGAAGTTAGAAAGATGTCACCTGGTGCCGTTGAAGACGAAGTGATGTTGAAGAAGTGGGCGCGGCGCGATGATGACGTCGACCCTCACGAGCCCCCAGGCCCAGGAGGCTCGGGAGGCTCCAGAGGCGCAGGTGGATCTCCGAGGGCCATCTCCATCTCCACCAGGACCGCATGATGCCTGACTTCCTGAGCCTCCAGAATGCTCCTTGGCAGGCGCTGATGAGCGGCGACTGCGTTCGGCAGGCCGAAAGGCATGCGAACGTAGTTGTGGGGTGGACCTTCGAAACGCCCCACGCGCGAAGGCCAGAGGCGCTCCTGAGACACGGCTCGGTTGAGCCCTGACACGTCGATGCATACGCGTAGCCCACCATCCTCGCCTGGATGTGGGGCCACGGTGGGTAAGCGGCGGCTGCCGCGCATGATTCTTGACTCCTGCAGCTCTTGGGTGTTTCTTGAGATGAACTCCTGTGGGTTCGGTCTTCCGTACCTTGTACCCTCCTAAGGGAAACGTGCCTGGAAGCACCCCTCCAAGTGGTGCCAGAGTGCCTCCCTCGTTACATTGGCAAGGTTGGTGGCTCTCCAAGAAAGATCCCACGAGCCCTGCCTGAGGAGGGCACCGGGCACGCCTTCCTATGCGAGAGAGGGTGGCGCTCCCTGATCGGGCATGGATCCTGACGCAATACCTCTGGAGGCGCCTACCTCCTTGTGGCTTGGGCCAGGAAAAACCTTCTTCTTCTTAAGGGTCGCCTCGGGAAGTCTTCTGTTCCTGTGGTCTGGGTCTTCGATTGCTGCGGCTTGGAACGCGCGCTCAAGTGAACACACTGCGTCCCTTTCCTCATAGGGCACGGTGATGACTCCACCGCTTCCTGGCATCTTGAGGACATTGTATCCATGGTGAGTTACTGCCATGAACTTGGCCAGGGTTGGGTACCCGAGGATGGCGTTGTATGGTAGACGGATGTGGGCGACATCAAAGTCAATGAGCTCGGTGCGGTAGTTGCTGCGCTGCCCGAAGGTGACTGGAAGGCGAACCTGCCCTATCGGAACAGTGGAACCATCGGTGACTCCTGAGAAGGGCTTGGTTGGCTGAAGCTTATCGTACGGCACTTGGAGATTTTCGAACGCCTCGACGGACAGGACATTGAGCCCTGCTCCACCGTCGATGAGGGTCCTGGTGACCTGCATGTTGCTGATGACCGGGAAGCAAAGCATCGGAAGGACTCCGGCTGTTGCCGCGCACTTGAGTTGATCTGCTGAGCTGAACATGATGGCGCACGCGGACCACCTGAGTGGGCGCGAGGCCTCAAGCTTGGGGAGGACTGCATTCACCTCGCGAGCAAACTGCTTGAAGATGCGTTGTGAGGCTGGGGCCTGCACGCCACCCAAGATGCAAGCGATCGCGTGCGGCTCCTGGAAGACCCAGCCCCCTCGTCTTGGTGTTGGTCTTCATTCCTTCTTGTTGGTGGTGGTAGAGGATGAAGGCCTGCATTACCGCGCGGGCGATCCTCACGAGGCTGATCTCTCCAGCCTCCCACGCGAGGCTGGTCCTGCCAGCGATCCTCGCGAGGTCGGTCGCGCCACCCTTGGAGAGGGCCATGGTCTTCCCATCGTCCGCCACCTCTTCCTCCTCCTCGGCCATAGCCCCTGTCGTTGAGCTCGGGGCATCGGCCGACACGTCCATCTCTCACGGCCCTGAGTTCTTGACATTCGTTGGTGTTGTGGGTGTGGAGGTCGTGGTACACGCAGTACCGGCTGCCCTTGGATGACTCAGGCTGATCCCTGCCTCGCTTGGTGTCTGGCTCTGCTGCAAGCACGGCAGCCCCCTTGCGCTTCACGTCCTTGGCCTTTGGTTTCTTCTCTTCTGGGTTGGCAGCCAGGAGTTCGAGGAGGGAAAGGCGCCCTTCCTCAGCCCTGGCGCACTTGGTCGCCAAGTTGAATAGCTCCAGGGATGTGCACAGGTCTTCATGGATTGCTAGCTCCTCCTTCATCTTGATGTCACGCACGCCATCGGAGAAGGCCGAGATGATGGCTTCTTCAGTAACCTTGGGGATCTTGAGGTGGGCGTTGTTGAAGCGCTGGATGTATTTCTGCAGGGTTTCCCCTTGCTGCTGCTTGATGCGGCGCAGTTCGCTCACGGCCGGGGGCCAGTCGCGAGTGCCTTGGAAGTTGGCGATGAAGTGGGTGCGCATCTCGTCCTAGGAGGAGATCATGCCAGGAGCCAGGTTCAGGAGCCAGGTGCGGGCCTCGTCCTTGAGCGCCATGGGAAACCAGTTCGCCATGACCCTTTCGTCTCCGTTGACGGCTTCAATGCGCAACACGTAGAGCTGCAGGAACTCCGCGGGGTCCGCTGTGCCATCGTAGCGAGGGGGCGGGGCAGGCTTGAAATTTCCTGGCCATGCGACACCCCGCAGCTCGGGGGTGAGGGCGCAGCAGCCGGCTGTGGCCACCGGTGCCCTTTGCTGGTACTAAGCTTGCTCTTGGGGATTGTCGCGCGCCGCCGCCTGAAGCAGGGCGGGGTCTTAGCGCGAAGGTGCAGGGACGCGATCTTGGCGCGCCGGTGCTGGGAGCGCGCAAGCACCTTCTCAGGGATGAGGGATCTCTTGGCAGCTCCTTTCTTGCTGCGCAGGCGCCGGACGCGGAGGGTCTCACCATGGGGCTACGCGCCTTGGAGCCAGGGCGCCTTTTTGGGGAGGAGGTGGTGGAGGCACCTCCTGATCTTCGCCTCCCGCACGGAATGGAGGGCGAGGCAGTGAGAAGGACGACAAGGGGGAGCCCCCTGCTGCGCTGACGAGCTCGGTGATGCAGGCAAGCCAGTCCTCGTAGAGGTCGTCGACGGGCGGTAGTGCAGGAGCTCTCTAGCCAGGAGCAGCACGACGTGCGCGTCCGCGAGGGCGCGACGGGTGTGGGACGATGAAGCGGCTGGAGTTGGCGGCAGTGTGGTGGTGCGGCCCTCCCGCCATACCGATGGATGCTGGGACGAGGCCTGCTGCTCGTTCCCTGTCGGGTTAGTGGTGGCATTGGCGGCAGGAGACGGGGAACGACGAGGGTGACCGCCGACGGGCGCCATCTGTGCAACACGGGTGGCGAGAGCAGCCCGGCGCTCGGCGCGAGCCCGACGAGCATCAGCCATGGACACGATGGAAGATCACATGCGAACAGCGGAAGAAAGATTCCGGGCACCCCTACCTGGCACGCCAAATATCGGATTTCGGGTTCCGGCAGACCCTTTAGGTTCAAACACTGGGGTGCGTGCCGAGATCTCTCCCCTACCGATCTACGTCCAATATCCTCGCGTGATCTAAGCTGAAAACAACGAACAACACAAGGGACACGAGATTTATAGTGGTTCGGGCCACCATTCTGGTGTAATACCCTACTCCAGTGTGTGGCGTGGTGGATTGCCTCAGGGGCTGATGATGAACGGTACAAAGGGAGAACAGCCTCGCGAGAGGTGTTCTTGAGCTGGTGCGATGAACTGCTAGGGTGAGTTCAGTCGCCTCTCTCTCTCGATCGGTGGATCGATCGATCTCTCTCCTCCCCCTCCTACTTTGTGGTGGCTAGCTCTATTTATAGAGGCCCTGGGCCTCTCCCCAAATAATGAGCGGGAAGGGCGCCAACAATTGGCCATTTTGAAGGGGAACATTTGGTACAAGTTATCCTGACCAAAGGTGGTCTTCGGCTGCCAAAAGTACTGGCGATGAAGACGTCTTGGGCTCCACGGTGACCTCCGTCCTGCCGCTTTGCTGGTCTTGGTCTCGTTGCACCCGAATGGCAACCTTTGTTTGATGCCTTTGCCTGTGCTTGCCCCCTTTGCACCAAAGAGGAAACAAGGACACTGCGCAGGCCGGCGCCCGCCTGGCACCCGCCTGGCCTCGATCGTCATGGCTTGCATCACAGGTTCCTCGCGAGGTATACCCGCCTTGATATCTCTGCCTCCTCGCGAGCCTTCCTGAAGAGGCTGTCTTTGAGGAAGCTTCCAGTCCCCCGCGAGGCTTGGCACCTCGCGAGGGTCTTGAGCTTGAGTTGATGCAGATGGGTCGCGCTGGGCCCCCACTTGAGCCATGCCGCAGGCCGCAGGTAGGTAAGTCTGGGGACCCATGTTCCCAGAACGCCGACAAGATTAACTGTCCGGCCCCCCTGCCCGAAGACACCGCGGATGATCTCCTGATAGAGATGCTGACTCCGGTTCCTTATAAGGTGCCGGAGAAGACCAAGAAGAAGGCCACGGGAACTCGAAAGAGTTCCCGGCGCCAGGTGGTATTGGACTCATCATCCGATAACTGTGCGACGCACTCCTCCCCTGAAGACGAGGAGGAAGATGAAGATGCTCCCCCTCCAGCCGGGGGAGACAAGAAAAGGAAGGCCGCCCCAACTGGGAAGGCCGCAGGGTCCAAGAAGGGAAGGACTCTTCTTCCGGACTGCTCCACCGCCGCCGCCGAAGGCGAAGACGAATGGCTGCTCAGGGCGAAGCCCCTGGCGAAGTCGTAAGTATCCTGATACCAGAGTAACTCATAGCATACCGTTGTCGCACTGCTTTTCCTAACGCCCAATATGATTATGCAGACCGCCCCAAGCCCGTATCGACGTATCTTCGTCGGACGGTTCCATGGTCTCATCGGATATGGATAGCGATCCACTTCCGACTGCCTCCTCCCCCTGCCCTACGGACAATGCTGAGGTATTGTCTCAAGGGGCACCGAGCCGGGGGAGACAGTCCCGGAGGCGCCTCAAGGCGACCTTCCGGACTCCAGGAGCAAAGGGAGCAAGGCTCCCAGGGGCTCCAAGTTCGGCTCTTAGCTGAACACCGCGCCAGAACCTCTAGTGGTTCCAGACTCGGGCAGGCGGCTCCCTTCCCCAAGGGGCAAGACGCCCGTTCTTGTGACCTCTATCCATCCAGGGGCACCGGACAACCTGTTGGGAGCGCTTCGTGGCGCTTCTATCGATGAAGAGCACCGCACTATTATGAGTGCGGTGATCAAGAAGGTTCAGTCCGCCAAGAGCGGACTGACTGAAGCCTGTGCCAGCCTTCTAACAGGCTTTGAGGTAAGTATTTAAAATATAAGAAAAATGTTACCGCATAGACAGTAGCCCCTGATGCTCTGTTTGGTGTTCACAAAGAAAAGCCGAATAGAGGATCAAATAATATATGCATGAGTCTAATATAAGTATGTCTATATGCGTATGCAGGCTTCCCTGCTGACCTCTGCCGCCCTGACTGCAGAGGTCGCCGCACTGAAGCAGGACCTCGAGGGGTCCGTGAAAGAGCTCGGCCTTGCTAAGAGGCAGCTCGAGGAGAACAAAGGTAAGTAATACCTAGTCTATATATATATATATATATAATGCGATTGCAAAATGACAGGATCATCATGAATTTGCCAGGGGCCACGACCGAAGTGGCAACCCTGAACCAAGCATTGTCCGAGGCCGAAAATAAAGCGGCCCGGTAGCGCACCAAGCGGGAAAAGCAAGAGGCACGGGTGGGCGAGGTGCAGCAAGAGCTCCAAGCTCTCGTGACGAAGCACGAGGCGTTGGAGCTTGACTCGAAGACGCGAGAGTCCAAGCTTGCCGAGGCCCTTGAGAGTGTAAAGAATGCCAAGGCTACTTCGGCCTAGTGAGGCGGCTCATGGATGCCTGTCCATGGCTGGAAGTCGTCAAGCGGTCCGTCTGCATCGAAGGTGCACGCCGGGCTTTTGCCCGTGTGAAGGTGCACTAGGCGAAGCTGAACGCCATAAAGCTCGTGAAGGAGGGGCCGCCGTAGGGCAAGGAGCATCGCCACCCCGAGATGTACTATGAGGGTGTCCTGAAGGGTGCCCGTCTTGTAGCGGACTAGTGTGCAAAAGATGTAATATTTGAATGAACTTGCTCGTGTGATCCTGTATTATGAAAACTTGTTGATATGCGCAATGCAACGCTTGTTTGAATTTAAAATATTACCTTCTGTGCGGCTGTTTATCAAATCTGAGAGATGGCTAGTTGTCGGCTTCTGCACCCATGCCACGAGTGCTGGGGTGTTCGGGATAAACCTGAGCACTCTTGTTCCCATTTTTGGGTCCTTCGAGGGAGGTGCTCAGCACAACAAACAAGGCAATCAGACTATAATGCTTTATCATTCTCACTTAGCCATAGAATTCTATAATTTTAAATTTTGGCGAAGCCCCTAGTATTCGGAAGGCCGAATTCGGGGTGCTATACACGCCTTAAGCCGGACAAAGCCAACTCCTCGCTCTAAGCGGCATAAGTCTTTAGGGACTCGAAACCTCTCGAACAGCGACCAGTCTCTCGCCTTATCATGATAGTCAGTTTTAGCTTTCTCTACTGAGGTGCTTAGCCCAGCAGAACTGGGGCACAATCGCAGTAGTTCTCACAGTGCTACCTTAGCCGATATAGGGGAACGTAAGGTACCAAAACATGGGAGCCGAGAAAACCCAACTATTGACCCAAGACATGATTCGGAGCTGATGCATATAATGTTATAAGTTCGGGGTGCCGCACTGTTGAAAGTGTTCGGACTTCTCACGCTGTAATAAGGGGTATGCTTAAGCCCATAGCATATTAGCCGTACCAGAGTGTACGGGTGCTGGATGAACATATATATGTATATAAAAAAGGATGAATAAAGAATGTGATAATAGTCTAGTGCTATGCATTGTTTATTCAAAAAGGTGTGTTAAAGCAAAATGATACAAGTAGTGTGATAAGCAAAAAGTAGGACTATTTAACATATCCCTTCCAAGGGCAAGCTGAGGAATGGCATTAAAGCAAGTATTTCACTCGTTGTCGTAATCCACCTGGGAGTTCCGTGGTGCGACGTAGCCTTCTGCCTCCTTGGTTGCTGCATCATGTGTTCGGCAATCATACTGCCGGATAGGGTTTCCAGAGATTAAAGTCCTGAAAGATAAAAAAATAACAAAGCGGGAAGCCCCTAGTGTGGTTGAGCCGTGTCTTGGGGCGTGCCGTAGTCGTGCTCCCCTCCCCACCTATGCCCATGGTATTTTCAACGCATAATTATGTACGTGCGGCACGGATTTCGCCGTTTGGCTGGGACTGGGGTGGGGGCGCATTGCTATGCGAGCTCGGAACATGCCAGGTGGTCTAGTTGTCGATTACTCCAGGCGCGCTTGAAGGTGTCCGGGTCCTTAATCACCGAACTAGCGGATTGCCTTAAGAGGCTGCTTTGCACTTCTGCTGCGAGGGCCGCAGTGTGCTCCTCCATGTAGAGAGAGCGCTCTGTGTTTCCATTAACTATGATGACCCCCCGAGAGCCTGGCATCTTGAGCTTGACGTATGCATAATGCGGTACCGCATTGAATCTTGCAAATGCGGTTCGCCCGAGCAGTGCATGATAGCCACTGCAGAACGGGACTATATCGAAGATTAACTCCTCACTTCGAAAGTTATCTGGGGATCCGAAGACCACTTCCAGTGTGACTGAGCCTGTGCAATGGACTTCTACACCTGGTATGACACCTTTAAAGGTCGTTTTTGTGGGTTTGATCCTTGAGGGGTCTATACCCATTTTGCGCACTTTGTCCTGGTAAAGCAGGTTCAGACTGCTGCCGCCTTCCATCAGGACTCGAGTGAGGTGAAATCCGTCAATAATTATGTCTAGGACCAGTGCGGCGAATCCGCCATGACAAATACTAGTGGGGTGATCCCTGCGATCGAAGGTGATCGGACAAGAGGACCATGGGTTGAACATTGGGGCGACTGGCTCCAACGCATATACGTCCCTCGGCGCATGCTTCCGCTCCCTCTTGGGGATGTGGGTTGCGTATATCATGTTCATCGTCCGCACTTGTGGGGGGAACCTGTTCTGTCCTCCGGTGTTCGGCTGCCGGGGCTCCTCTTCGTTATCTCTATGTGACCCCTTATCTTTGTTTTCGGCATTTAACTTGCCGGCCTGCTTGAACACCAAACAATTCCTGTTGGTGTGGTTGGCTGGCTTGTCAGGGGTGCCGTGTATTTGACACGAGCGGTCGAGTATACGGTCCAAACTGGATGGGTCCGGAGTGCTTCTTTTGAATGGCTTTTTCCGCTGACCGGGTTTAGAGCCTTTGAATCCGGCATTGACTGCCGTATCCTCGGTATTGTCGCTGTTAATGCGGTGCTTATGCTTGCTGCGACATGACCTGTCATTGCCATCCTTGGTATCCGAAGTACCATGGTTCTTTGATATGTTATTGCTGCGAGCCAGCTAGCTGTCTTCCCCCGCACAAAAGCGGGTCATGAGTGTCGTCAGGGCTGCCATATATTTCGGCTTTTCCTGGCCAAGGTGCCGGGTGAGCTACTCGTCTCGGATGTTGTGCTTAAAACCTGCTAGGGCCTCTGCATCCGGATAGTCGACGATTTGATTTTCCTTTGTTAGGAACCGAGTACAGAATTGCCTGTCCGATTCTTCTGGCTGCTGAATTATGTGCCTCAAGTCATCGGCATCCGGTGGTCGCATATAAGTGCCCTGGAAGTTGCCGAGGAATGTGGCTTCCAGATCTTCCCAACAACCAATGGATTCTGCTGGCAGGCTGTTGAGCCAATGCCGAGCTGGTCCTTTGAGCTTGAGTGGGAGGTATTTTATGGTGTGTAGATCATCACCGCGGGCCATGTGCATGTGCAGGAGGAAGTCCTCGATCCATACCACAGGATCTGTTGTGCTGTCGTATGATTCGATATTTACAGGTTTGAAACCCTCTAGGATTTGGTGATCCATTACATTGTCTGTGAAGCATAGGGAGTGTGCGGCGCCTACTGGCCTATATCGCGATGCAGCTCAAATGAGTCTTCCCACTGTGTTCGGCCCGGACGGACTTACTTTTACTGTATCCGGCGTGACGATTATCATCTCGCATAGTGGCGCGCCCTCGTGATCCGTAGATCGATCTTGCATGTTTTGATTTGTCCTCCAATATGTCTCGCGGGTCTAGCGTATTTCCCCATGCCTTGACATTTTTATTTGAGTGGCGTCGGAGTGCAGGCTGAGCTTTTGGCTGAAGTGCCTCTCTGTCGCGGCCACGAGGTTTCCGATCAGCTGCGTCATACACTGGAGATGCAGGTTTTGGTGCTTCCTCCTCCAGTCGGGGTAGCAATCTACGCTTTGGGTAACTCTTGGAGGGACGTTCGAGTTTATATTCCTCGGCCGCAAGGACTTCAGTCCATCTGTCGGCTAGCAAATCTTGATCAGCTTGAAGCTGTTGTTGCTTTTTCTTAAGGCTATTTGCCGTGGCTATAAGCCGGCGCTTGAAGTGCTCTTGTTCGATGGGATCCTCAAGCACGACGAATTCGTCATCGTCGAGGCTTGCCTCGTCTTCGGAGGGAGGCATGTAATTATCATCCTCCGCCTCTCCATCTGCCGCTCTCTCGGGAGGGCTGACTTCTCCATCCTCCTGCCCTAAATCTTACAGGAGGGGATTTTTGTCGTCTTCGGCACTGTCCGGAGTGGTATTATCTCATGTGCTGGTGTCACCGCTTTTGCTTTGGCGAGACATAGAGCAGCGCCGCTGACGTCGGTGCTTGGGTTGCTTCTTGGAGGGGTCATCCTCCGCTGTCTCGTCGCCATTGCCTTCTTTGGGTGTGTCCACCATGTATATATCGTATGATGAGGTGGTTGTCCAGTGCCCTGTGGGCAGTGGTTCCTCTTCGTCTCCCGCATGGTCGTCCATACCGTCGATGTCTTCGGAGTCGAAGTTAAGCATGTCGGTTAAGTCGTCGACAATGGCTACTAAGTGGGTGGTGGGTGGGCGGCAAATTTCTTCGTCATCCGCACCCCAATCCTGCCGGACATAGTTCAGCCAGGATTCTCCTGATAAGGAGAGAGACCTTAATGATTTTAGCATGTCTCCGAAGGGTGAGTGCTGAGAAATATCCACGGAGGTAAACTCCATGATCGGCGCTCAATCGGATTCGATAGGTACGGGCGCAGGCGGTTCGGAGTCTGTGGCCGGGGAGGAATCCGGGAATTCGGCGTCACGGCTCTCGTGAAGGGTAAGGTCGATAGTCGGCTTAATCGCCGGTGAGAGTGCGGCCTCCGTGGCGGGGTCTATCCATCCGTCCATGGATGGCGCAACTGGTTCCGAATTGAGGGTCGGAGCGGTTGCCGGTGCGATCTACTGAACACTGTCCGATGGTAGAGGTAAATCATACTCATCGTGACTGTGTGGCGCACAAGGCAGGGGCTCGAATCCGTCAAAGATCAAGTCTCTGCGGATATCGGCCGTGTAGTTTAAGCTTCCAAACCTGACCTGGTGGCCAGGGGCATAACTCTCAGTATGCTCCAGATGGCCAAGCGAGTTGGCCCGCAGTGCGAATCCATCGAATACAAAGATCTGTCCGGGGAGAAAAGTCTCACCCTGGACAACATCGCTATCGATGATCGTAGGAGCCATCAAGCCTAATGGCGGCGACACAGAGGAACTCTCAATGAAAGCACCAATGTTGGTGTCAAAACCGGCGGATCTTGCGTAGGGGGTCATAAACTGTGCGTCTAAGGCGGATGGTAACAGGAGGCAGGGGACACGATGTTTTACCCAGGTTCGGGCCCTCTTGATGGAGGTAAAACCCTACGTCCTGCTTGATTATTCTTGATAATATGAGTACTACAAGAGTTGATCTACCACGAGATCAGAGAGGCTAAACCCTAGAAGCTAGCCTATGGTATGATTGTATGTTGTCCTATGGACTAAAACCCTCCGGTTTATATCGACACCGGAGGGGGCTAGGGTTACACAAGGTCGGTTACAAAGGAGGAGATATACATATCCGTACTACCTAGCTTGCCTTCCACACCAAGTAGAGTCCCATCCGGACACGGGACGAAGTCTTCAATCTGGTATCTTCATAGTCCAACAGTCCGGCCAAAGGATATAGTCCGGCTGTCTAGAGACCCCCTAATCCAGGACTCCCTCAAAGCCCCTCCTCCTGAAACCGCATGTTGTCCTGCTTGCTGAGCAAGTCCCACAACGGGCGAGAGTGGCGCTGGAGAGGAGCTACTCGACGCCTGACGAACTCCCTCACCACCATGGGCGCAGTCACGCCAATGTCCTTCAACCACCTCAGCCTAGCCCAGACGGGGGCAAGGCAGGGGCTCGTGAGCTTCTGATGACCCTAGCCGGAGTTTGGAATAGTAGGCCCCACCGGAGCTTGGAGCAGAGGGTTGAGCACTCCTGCGTCAACAAACACCCATCGCGTACGGAACTCGCTCGTGGATGAAGGGAGCTCGAAGTCGATCCCCATGCCTGCCGTCGCAGCCACGGCCTGGAAACCCGCGCACCCTGAGTTCTGCCAGGGACCGGTGAGATGCAACAAGAAGAAGTGGCGGAGGAGTGCCACGGAGGGGGCGATGCCCACCATGGCCTCGCACATGAAGGCAAACACGGCAAGAAGGGTCACAGCCTACGGATCGAGATGGAGCATGTGGATCTGATAGTGCTCGAGCACCGCATTGAAGAAGGCAGAGAAGGGAGGAAGCAGGCTAGCCCAGAGGGCATCAATGAAGATCAGAACCTCGGTAACAGCCCGAGCCATGCTGCTATGAGACGTGGGCCAAGCCGGCGTCTCTCCCCACTCATTGGAGCTGGAGGCAAGCATAGGGCGCACCTTGTCCATGGCTGCGTCGTTGAGCACCCGAGGCTGGCCGAGCGCCGGCTCGAAGGATGGAGGCGCAGTTGGCGAGGACAGTGTTTTCTTCCCCTTTTTGGCTTGTTTCGGCGCCATGGCGGTTAGGCGGGTGGAGCACAGGTCGGATTGAGAAGGTGGAGCAGGGAGTCGAGGTAGCAGGGAGATTGGAAGAGCCGGGCGTGGCGAAAGGAGAATAACTGTGTAAGAGGCGGGGCCGCATAGCCAGGCGGTTTCAAAGCCAGCATGGGGAAGCAGGATGGTGGATCTGCATGGCGTGGAACTGGCAGGCCTCATGGGATTTTACCAACTCGGTTGCTTCGTTGAGTGCTGTGGGCCAGTAGAACTCGCTGCGGAAAGCCTTGCCGACCAGGGTGCGCGACGACGAGTGGTGCGCACAGTCTCCGCCATGTATGTCGACCAGCAGCTCATTCCCTTGTTCCCTGGAAATGCATCATAGAGAAACATCATTTGGTCGCTTCCTGTATAGCTCACCGTCCTAAATGCAGTATGTCGTACCCTATCGGGCCACACGCTCCGCGTCTTCCTCCTTCTCTGGCAATGTGCCTTGCGTCAGGTATGCCTTGAACTCCTTGATCCAGCACCCCTCCCGAGGCTCGAGCGCTAAGAGGAGGCACGCTCTTGACGTCGGGCCGCAGGCGGGGGCTCCCGAGGTTGGAGGCTGGGGGAGTTCCTCCTAAGATGGCACCGGCTCCGCAGGCAGAGGTGCTGCCGAAGGCTTGAAGAGCCGCTCCTCGAAGACGCCAGGCTCTTGGGGCAGCCTCTTGGATGCTCTTCTGGCAATGTCATCGGCCTCTTTGTTGGTGCGACGAGGCATATGCTGCAGTTCTAGGCCTAGGAACTGCTTCTCCATTTTGCTTACCTCCGTGAGGTATGCCTCCATGTGCTCATCCTTTGGCTCGTACACCTTGTTGGCGAAGTTGACGAGGAGCTGAGAGTCTCCCTTGACGGTGAGGCGCTTCACCCCCAGGGCCACCGCCGCTTTGAGGCCAGCGATGAGACCCTCGTACTCTGCGATGTTGTTGGATACCTTCTCGCCCCGCTGGAAGCAGGGCTGAACAGAGTAGTAAAGCTTGTTCCGAGTGGACGAGATGAGCACAGCTCCTGCCCCCGTGCCCTGCCGTGCAAGCACACCATGGTAGTGCATGACCCAACCACCTGGCGCTTCACTTCCTGGCGAGAGTGGCCGGTTCTCGCCTGCTTCGAGGTCCGGGGTGTCGGTCCATTCCGCCACAAAGTCAGCGAGTGCAACCCCCTTGATGACTCTCATTGTGCTAAATTCCAGGTCGAACGCTTGCAGCTCGATGTTCCATTCAGCGACCCTTCCCGCGGCATTGGGGCTTCTAAGCACTCTCTCCAATGGGTAAGCTGAAACGACCTTGATGGGGTGACCTTGGAAGTAGTGGCGCAGCTTGCGCGAGGCCACCAGGAGCGCGAGCAAGAGCTTCTAAGGCATGGGGTATCGCGCCCTTGCATCTTACAGGACCGTGCTGACGAAGTAGACTGGGTGCTCGACAAGGGTGGGAGAGCTGACGGAGTTTTTGGCTCCCAGGGACTGAGGTGTTTCCTGCAGGTTTCCAGCTCTAGGGGCTTGATGACCTGTCGGGGCGGCCACTGCCTCTGGAGCATCGCCTTTGTGCTGAGCTACCTCATTTGGCTTGGCGACTCCACTTGGCGGGTCCTCGACCTCGGGCCCCTCCCTAAGGGCCACCAGTGCCGCGCTGGCGGAGTGGGGTGTGGCAGACAGGTAGAGTACCAAGGGCTCACGAGGACGAGGCGCCACCATCACCGGTAGGCTGGTCAAGTATCTCTTGAGGTCTTGAAATGCCAGGTCGGCCTCGGGGGTCCACTCAAACGGACCCTTCTTCTTCATCAGCTTGAAGAACGGCAATGCGCACTCCCCTAACTTGGAGATGAAGCGCCCCAACGAAGTCACGCATCCTACAAGCTTCTGCATCTCCTTGTGGTTTTGTGGTGGGCTCATGTCTTCGATTGCCTTGACCTTCTCCGGGTGTGCCTCGATCCCCCTATGAGACACGAGGAAGCCCAGCAGCTTGCCCGAAGGGAAACCAAACACGCACTTCTCCGGGTTGAGCCGCAGGTCCACTTGGCGTAGGCTCACGAAGGTCTCCTCCAGGTCCTGAATCCGAGTTCTTTCCTCCCGAGACTTCACCACAATGTCGTCGACGTAGGCCTCAGCGTTTCTTCCGAGCTGCTGCCCCAAGGCGTGTGCATAAGTCACTGGAAGTTTGCTCCTGTGTTGCGCAGTCCAAATGGCATGCAAGTGTAGCAGTACACCCCGCATGGGGTCAGGAAAGCTGTTTTCTCCTCATCTTCCACCACCATCTTGATCTAGTGGTAGCCTGAGAACGCATCCAGGAAACATAGCAGATCGCACTCGGCGGTGGAGTCGACAATCTGGTTGATGCGCGGCAGCGGGAACGGGTCTTGAGGACAAGCCTTGTTGAGGTTTGTGAAGTCGACACACATGTGCTCCTTCCCTCCTTTCTTTGGAACGACGACCGGATTCGCCAGCCACTCTGGGTACCGGACTTCACGAATTACACCCGCTGCCTCCAGCTTGCGGGTTTCCTGAACGATGAAGGACTGCTTCTTCATGGATTGCCGCCTTGCCCTCTGCTTCACAGGGCGCACGTTGGGGCATACCCTGAGATGATGCTCGATCACTCTTCTGCGACCCCAGCCAGCAGCTTGGGTTCCTAGGTGAATACTTCCCTGTTCGCCCGCAAGAAGTCCACCAACTCTTTTTCTTGATCTGGGGCGAGGTCGGCGCCTTTGGTAAAGGTGGCGCCAGAGGGCCCGTCCTTGTCGACTGGTATCTGCTTCGTCTTGGCTTGACCCTGAGTGAACATCCACTTCCTCTTGGTCGGCGCAGCCCCCTTGGCTCTGGACACTGCCTTGTCGGTCGGGCAAACTATCATCGTGGCCCTGAAGGCGAGCTTGAGGGCCGTCATGGCTTCCTTGGTGTCTCCGACCACGGTGAGGATGTCCTTGCTTCCTGGCATCTTCATGAGGTTGTAGGCAGGATGAGTGGCTGCCATGAACTGGGCCAGCGCCGGGTACCCGAGGATGGCATTGTATGGCAAGCCGACGCAGGCGATGTCGAAGTTGATCAGCTCGGTGCGGTAGTTATCGCGTGTGCCGAAAGTCACGGGGAGACGGATATGCCCCAGGGGGTCAGAGGAGTCGCCGCCGACCCCGGAAAAAGGCTTGCTGGGACGGAGCCGCTCAAGTGGTAAGTGAAGGAGGCTGAAAGCCTCCATGGAGAGCATGTTGAGGCCGGTGCCGCCGTCGATGAGGGTCTTGGTAACGACTACGCCACAGATGGTGGGCATGCAAAGCATCGGAAGCCCGCCCAAGCCGATGGTGGTGACTGGATGATCCCCGAGTTGAAGATCAGGTCAGCCTTGGGCGCCGCCCAACCCGGGGGAGCCCCCTACCGCGTGGAGACGGCACTGATCTGGCGAAAGAACGGCTTGGCGTGACGATCCGAGGGCGGCGCCTGTGAGCCACCAAGGAGATCCACGATGACAGCGGGTGCCGGTCCTATGAAGCGCGTGATGAAGAGGTCACGAAGCTCCTCCCAGGAGGCCACGGAAGATTCCGGCAGATGGAGGAGCCAGGCGCGCGGCATGCCAGCCAAGGCCATTGGGAGCCAGTTGGCCATGACTTTACCGTCGCCCCCAGCCTCCAAGACGGCCTCCTCGTATGCGAGCAAGAAGGCTGCCGGATCCTCCGCACCATTGTAACGGGGAGGCATCTCCGGCTTGAACTTGTGCGGTCACTGCACCTGCCGCAATGCGGGTGTGAAGGCCCGGAGCCCCCCGGCGCTGCGGAGGGCGCCCGTCGATCTAGTCGAAGAAGAGGCGGCATCCATGAAAGTCGGTCGGAGAGGCGAGGCCGTCAGGGGGGCAAAGCTTCGACACACACCTACCTAGCACGCCAAATGTCGGATTTCGGGTTGCAGAAAAACCGTTGAGGTTCGAACACTGGGGTGCGCACAAAGATCTCTCCCCCTCTCTAGCTCGCACACTCTACGATCTCACGGCCTAGCTCAACGAACCCAAAGAACATGAGGCACAAGATTTATACTGGTTCGGGCCGCCGTTGTGGTGTAATATCCCACTCCAGTGTGGTGTGGTGGATTGCATCTTGGGCTGAGGATGAACAGTTACAAGGGAAGAACAGCCTCGCGAGGAGAGGTGTTCTTGTGCTTGGTGAACTTGAGTGGTTGGGGTACTATGGATTCGATCTAGGTCCGAATCAGATGCCTCCCTATGGTGGTGGCTAGTCCTATATAGAGGCCCTGGTCCTCTTCCCAAATATTGAGTGGGAAGGGATCCCACAACAGCCAAATTCGAAGGAAGACAACTAGTACAAGCTATCCTGACAAAAGTAGTCTTCGCCTGCCAAAGGCTCTGGTGGTGACGCCGTCTTGGGCTCCACGGTGACCTCCGTCCTGCCGTCCTGCTGGTCTTGGTCTTGGTCTTGTTGCACCGATATGGAAACCTTTGCCTGACGCCTCGGGACTCCTTGTCTGCGCTTGCCCCTTTAGCACCAAAGAGGAAACGAGGACACTACGCACACTGGCGCCCGCCTGGCGCCCGCCTGGCTCCAGTCGTCATGGCTTGCATCACAGAAACCTCGTGAGGTGCCCCTCGCCTTGATCTCTTCACCCCTCATGAGCCAGCCTGGTGTGGCCGCCCCTGAGGAGGTCTTTCGTCCTCCGCCTCACAGGGCTTGGCCCCTCGTAAGGGTCTTGAATATTTGTTGGTGAAGATGGGTAGTACGGGGCCGCTGGTGGAGCCGCACTGCGGGTCGCAGGCAGGAATGTCTGGGGACCCCCGTTCCCAGAACGCCGACAGTTATAGACCGGAGATGAGTCTCGGTCATGTCTACATAGTTCTCAAACCCATAGGGTCCGCACGCTTAACGTTCGATGACGATCGGTATTATGAGTTTATGTGTTTTGATGTACTGAAGGTTGTTCAGAGTCCCGCATGAGATCACAAACATGATGAGGAGTCTCGAAATGGTCGAGAAATAAAGATTCATATATTGGAAGATTATATTCGTACACCGGAAAGGTTCCGGGGGTCATCCGATAAATACGGGAGTATCGGGGAGTTACCGGAACCCCCCGGGGGGGTCAATGGGCCTTAGTGGAAATAGAGGGCAGCAAGGGAGCTATGGGGCGCGCCCCCCTAGGCCCAAACCGAATTGGTTTAGGGCATGGGAGCCGGCCCTCTCTTTCCTTCTCCCCTCCTCCTCTTTCCTTCCCCTCCTAGTTGGACTAGGAAAGGGGGAACCTACTCCTAGTAGGAGTAGGATTGCCCCCTTGGGGCGCACCCTATGAGGCCGCCGGCCCCCTCCCCTTGCTCCTTTATATACGGGGGTAGGGGGCACCCTAGAACACACAAGTTGATAGTTGTCTTAGCCGTGTGCGGTGCCCCCCTCCACAGATTTCCACCTCGGTCATATCGTTGCAGAGCTTAGGCGAAGCCCTACGCTGGTAGCTTCATCATCACCGTCACCATGCCATCGTGTTGACGAAACTCTCCCTCGACACTCAGCTAGATCTAGATTTTGCGGGACGTCACTGAGCTGAACGTGTGCAGATCGCGGAGGTGCCGTACCTTCAGTGCTAGGATCGGTCGGATCGTGAAGACGTATGACTACATCAACCGCATTGTCATAACGCTTCGGCTTACGGTCTACGAGGGTACGTAGACAATACTCTTCCCCTCTCATTTCTATGCATCACCTAGATGGATCCTTCGTGTGCGTAGGAATTTTTTTGAAATTACTGCGTTCCCCAACAACATTACCAGTCGGTGCCTCCTTGGACTTCTCCAGTTCGGCAGTAACAGCAGTCAGTTGGGTCCGTGTGGCACCCTGGCTCAGAGAAAACCAGAACGACCCGTATTCCAGCCCAGAGATCAAGGTGAAGTCTTCTGGAATACGGCACTTCTTAGCATAGAACAAACCCGCTCTCTATTACAACACGAATATGATTACAAGGGTTCCGATACAATGAATAACATCGACACGGCGACACTACGCCAACCACGGTTGCTCTGTAAAAGCAGCATAATACTTGAAGCAGCGGAACAACTACTGGCAGCGGAACAACGAACGGCGATGATGGACTCCAATCCACAGGGACTCTGGCTGGAACGTTTATCCTAGCTCGCAAACACAGGAACAACACCAAACAAGCAAGCAATCCAGGCACGACCTACAAGCTGGCATGACACGCCAGGTCAGAACATTGAATGTACTTGCAAGCTCACAATAACCAGAAGCATTCAAGACAAACAACAGCATGGCAGTTACAGGTTAAGCAGGAATTAACATGACATCATTGTAACAACATGACATGAGCACAAGATATCCAAAGTAATACTCCAAATAATACCAGATACCATCTTGAAAATAATCATAATAGCCACTAAGAATCCAAAGGCAATATGAACCTGATACAGCTAGAACAATACGAGCATAGCATGAACATATAAATCTGACAATACTAGCATGCAACATGATGACACTATATGCACCAATTATTCTGCTCGGGTTATCTCGTAACCATCACGCACATCACTTACCCACCTCGGACATTACACGATCATCTCAGGATCAAATCAAGCTTGGTTAAACAATACCGTAGCAATCATTAAATGACCACAAGGAGCTTGATCTTTACCCATGATTTCTCGCACAAAATAATGAATATCCAACAACTCAGTATCCTCGATACCACGGTGATCATTACGGCAATCACAACCAAAGTAACTCATGATCCTTACGGCGATCATCACCAAAGTAACTCGTGATCCTTACGGCGATCACCACCAAAGTAACTCGTGATCCTTACGGTGATCACCACCAACTTATTTCATCACCGAACCGGGGTTGTCATTAATCAAGTTATTATTAATATTGTTAACTCACGGTGGGACAGACACGAACTGGGCCCTTATGCGTGGGTGCGGCTATCGATAGGTTTAATATACACTCTGCAGAGGTAGCACACTGTACCCACACCACGGAACCCATGGCATCGCACTCCCATTTGGGTGGACCAACGGCGTTTCGACAAAACCGATCTACTGCCGTGACACTCTCCCGGCCACTCCGAACCACTCCCAACTAGACTAGTCCTGGGTGGCCCCGTGTCTACCATAGACACCCCGACAACCGTCATGGTCAAAACTCCCTCACGGGTACGGGATCCATAAAAACAAAAACAACGGGCACACAAGATTATGTCTGCTTACTGGGCCAGGGTACCGCACGCCCATAACCTTACCTAGTTGGAGGCACCGGCGAGATGCACGACAATAGACCCAGTTAGGACCTTACCCATATGGTAAGTGTGGTTGCACTGGTCAGTTTCGATCTGGCAGCACCATGACTCAGCCAACAGTTGTTCAAGTTCAATTAAATCCGGTTAAACTTGAATGCAAAATGTTGAGCCATGATAAAATAACATGATGCAATTACAATGCATTAGCATGATATCAACATAATCACGGGATGCAACATAACTATCCACCACATCAACTATGAAATAATCTCCAACTGAACATGGCATAATGACGAGCATAAATATTACAAGTGCAACACTACTCATAGCATAACATGACCATTATCATCAACCATAAATAACATGCAAGAACTCATCAATAATATTACCGAGTAACACTTAACCAACTAACAGCAAAGGAACAACGCATAGTAACAGTACTCGATAACCGACGTTAACCATGCACCGAAGAACATGACCAACCCAACATGTACTACTATCAAGCATGGCAATATGAAAGCAATACTAGCAACTAGTAGGGTAGGATAACCAGGTGCATAACAACATAACAAACAAGTAAGCATAATCCCAGAAGCATTTCCGAAACAACGATAACCATATTTTAAACAAGCAATCATTTATTAAATATTCAAGTTGAAAACTATGGCTACTACATGACTATCATGCAAGTGGGTATTGTGGCTTGCCTCGGGTGACGGAGACTCCAGGAAGAAGTGTGGTGAAGCCGCGGAACGAAACGTCGGACGGTTTTCTCTCGGAGGAGGCTGATTGGAGGCAAGGGAAAAATATTCATTTTCACTGTGAAACCACCTGGTGAAAATGTTACCAAAAGATATAGCTCGACGAGACGAAGAAGTGAGCGCTGGTTTCACCTCAATCGGAGTTACGGTTGCGGAGTTATAAGGGGTAGAAGATCAGGGACCAATCTGTGAAAGTTTTCATCACCAATGGGTCCCTGAGTGGATAAGACAGAAACACATATTAGGAAATACGCTTTTTGAAAATGTAAATGTATTCCTAGCAGCTGAGGAAAGAAATGTGCTTTTGGAAGAAGAAAACGTATTCCCATGTAATACGTCTTCGGATAGTGAAAACGTACTCACCGGATTACGTCGTCACTTATCCACGTGGACCCGTGGCCTTAGCCACTTATAGAGGGGTCCCACGCAGCAGGGGGCAGGCGATCGTCTTCTTCCTCCCCCCATGCTCGCTCACGACAAAGAGCAGGAGAGGGGGACAGGAGCCTTGCCGGTGCTAGCCCCACCGACTCTGGCCGCTCCAGGCCAAGGCGAGGGCACCGGCGGCTTCAGGGTGGCGCGCCGCACCCGTTCAGAGAGGAATCGGATGCTGGGGAGGGGTGGAGAGGACGGGAGGCCGCGGCGATGGAGGTGGACAGAGAGGCGGCGGTGGTGATGATTTCCGGTGAAGCAGGGCGCTCCGGCGAGAGATGAGGGGGTGGGGCGGCTCTACAGGACGAGGGGAACGCAGTGGTGGAGTCAGGAGGGAGGAAGGAGCTTTGGATGGTCGCGGTCGAGGTGGTGGCCGAGAGCAACGGCGACAGCCAACCTCCGGGAGGCGCGGCCACGGGGCTCTCCAGCGAGGGGTAAGGGGTTGGGGTGAACCGCTGTGGCGAGGAGGCTCTGGTGGACAGCTTGGAAGGAGGAGAGGAGGGCTGGCTTGGCTGGAATCATGCCGAGGCCGAGGCGGCCATGGAGAACTCCGGCGAAAAGAGGAGCAGGCTGAGGGCTCTGGTGGGCTAGGGAGGCAAGTGAGGAGTGGATGAGCTGCGGAGGGGCTCAGGGCACACTTAAATAGCCGCGGGAATGGCTCTGGTGCTCAGAACCGAGCTGGAGCAGTGCACTAATAGAGGTCAGGGCTGAGCACGGCATGGGCACTGCTCTAGCAGCGCATTAATGGCGAACCACGACGAGGCTCTGTTGCAGGGAGATGCAGTCGTTCACGGGGAAGCTCTAGGACACGAATTGAGGTCGAGGCAAGGAGGGAGGAGACGAGCATTGTGGCCGGAACAATCCAGAGCACGCATGCAGCCATGACGCAAGCGTGATCACCACGCGCACTGGCCAGTGGATGGACCCCAGTGCCCTTAGTCCAACTGAAGAAATAAATCGGTCCAGGGGCAAAAAAGAGATTTGCACTTAGCTCCAAAAGTAAATCAGTAACAAGGTGTTTGTAACTTGCTATGGTTAAACCAGCAAGGTAACAAGGTAAAGAGTTTGTCTGGCGATGATCACACACTAAAGTGATGCGGATCAACAAAAATCAGACTAAGAGGAGTTTAGATGGTGGTTGCAGTAGAAAGTGCAAAACTGGCCAGAATTGGGGATTTGGATGATGCACTCACATACTTGATCTATGTGAGCTGAAACTTGGCAGAGAGGGGTTTTATGATGATATGAATCTTCTGTAAAAATTTCATGCCATTTGGAAATACCAAAGTGGCACTTGCTTCACAAAGCTCCATTCTCGACAGAAACTTGGAAAAATTACACACGGTAATTGGATCAACCATTTGAGGTAAAACTTGTTGGGAATAGTTTATATAGGTAGAAGCTTGCCCTGGTAAAGTTTAAGCCTAATTGAAGCAATATAAAATATGGTTGCTTCATAAACTGAAAATCTGACCAGAAACTAAGATTTGGAGCTAGGCTCACATAGATGAGTTACATGAGCTCATATTTTGTGGAGAGTCATTATTTTACCCTAGGAAAGACCCTGCGAAAATTGCAACTCATTTGGATATGCCTAGAATATAGCTCCTTCACAAAGTTCCTTCCTGGACAGAAACTTTGAAAAATTGCTGAAAAATATTTACTAGGCAAATTGAGCTAAATTTCGGCGTGATCCAATGATATGGACAGTGAAAGATGTCCAAGAATTTGGGGTCAATCAAGCAAATATAAACAGCACTTCCTTTGCAAAGTGCCATTTAGGGCAGAATAGAAAAAGAATTATTGGAGGATTATTTTTGAACATGGCAATGAAATATTTTGCCATATTTGAGGAATATGTGACCCAAACAATTTATGAGAATTATTTGGGAATTTTAGGAGTGACAGAAATATAGGTTGCTTCACAACATAGGGTTTTAAGGGTTATTCCTTTATCAGAAAAGGAATATTACCAACAAAATAATTTTGGGTTAGGTCAAGGATGGAAATGAGATGATCTTGAGATGATGATGAGGGCGACAAGCCACTATAAAACCTAGGAAGACATGATATTCCCAGGTTTCAGACCCTCATAGCCGTGGAAAAGCAAATCCAAACAGGAAATCCCAGAAAATCAAAGGAAAAAAGAAAAGGGCAAAAATCCAGGCTGTTACAAACCTTCCCCCCCTTAAAGAAATCTCATCCTCGAGATTTGGTTGCTCAGGGTTAAATAATCTTTCTGACTTGAAGAAACCGTTTCCCACTCAGGTTTCTTTTATTCATAATATTTCCACTGAATTAGATCTGACTGATTGTCTTGATCTGGGGTGGTTTGCTTCACTGGATCTGACATTCTGACAGGACGTACCTCAGATGTCCCTCAAAATTTTCTTTGGCTGAGCTAGCATCCAAAATATTATTTTTACGGACATACTTGTCCTTCTTGATATTGATCCTTGCTGAAAATGATATTCTAGTATCGAGTACCGAGAACATTCCACGGAGTTGGGGAATATATCTTCCCGTGGAACAACGAATCCTTTTTATCCAGGCATCGGATTCCTTGAATATAGACATGCCTTCTAGTTCCAAAATAGTGATGTGGATCATATCTATTTCTGCTAATGGATGCTGACATCTTGCATGAGTTTCTGACTTATCTTGACTGTCTTCACAGTCTTCAGTATCCAGGTTGTCCCAAAGGTTTGACTTTTGCTTGTCGCGACTGATAGAAAAAAATGCACCATCTCCTGATGATAAGATTTGCAGACTTGACTGCCGGTGATCTTGGCAAAGAATCCCATTTACATAGGCTATTCCTTTCATTACTTCCCCTATGTGAGAGATAACGATCCTCAACATATATGTTTTCACATGGATTCTTCATTGTTGCCAGTATCTCTCTGGGAACAACAGTCTGTGCAAAGCTCCATCATGGGTGTTGAGGTTAATATATTGAGTTGTCCAGTACCACAATGGAGTATACTTCTTGGGTGGTTCTTTGCTTGGGTTTGCCGTGGAATAAGACAGTCTTGGGCATCCACATTTTTCACATAATAACTGACATACATTGGTCTGGTTCAGGTTTTGAGCCTCGGTATACTTATCCGGCTCATGTGTGGTTATACAGATCTCAATCGTGTTGTGGATTATGCCAGACAGTGACGGGGTTAATAATATCACCTTGTGAGGCTGATTTTTATAATCACTGCCAAGATTATGGTCTCAATGTGATCTTTCCTTCAAGACTTGTTGTTGCAGATATGCCACTTGGAAAACACTTCCATATGCTGACAATTCATAATTTAATGTCTTGTATTAGTGCCGTACAGAAGAATACTGGGAAGCTTGCGTTCGGAAGCAATCGGGGTATCGTGCTGAGGAAGGTTTGGGGGCTTATGCTCGAAGCCATCAGCGGATATCTTATTGAGGAGATCGGGGTACCGTACCTTATAAGCTTACCCCCTTAAAGACTTGCTAGGGAAGCCTCGGTACCTTAAGCCGGAAGCTTTTGCAGTATTTTATCGAGAAGACTGAATATCTTGCATGGGAATCCATTCATACCCTATCGATGCGGACTGGGAACCTTATCTATTTACACTTTGTCAATACATTGTGGAGAAGGATGGGACTGATTTTCTTGGTGATGGGAATG